>NW_004949147.1:1877412-1917576 GCF_000317375.1 Microtus ochrogaster
AATAAAAAATTAGAAATAGAACTATTATATAACCTAGCTGTTTCACTTCTGGGCATATGCCACAGAACTCCATACTCTACCATAGAGACATTTGCATCCCTATGTTTATAGTTGCTTTATTCATTATATATAACAAGGAACTGGAATCAATACAGTTGTCCAACAGATAAATGGATAATGGAAATGTATAGATAGATGATAGATAGATAGATAGATAGATAGATAGATAGATAGATAGATAGATAAAATGGAATACTATTTAGCTCTAAATAAAAATGTAATCACAAAAGTTTCAGGAAAATGAACAGACTAAGAATATATATTAAACAAGGTCATACAATCCCAGAAAAGGAAAAAAAAACAAGCATGTTCTCATATGCATGTATATATAAAAACCAATGTACATCTGGGTACAGCAGAAGAGGGAGAAAAGAGAATAAGGAAGTGTAACTATTAGGGATGGAGAAGAACTAAATGCAGGTCACAGACATGAATTGGGAAAGAGGATATAAAGCTAACCGTCCTTCTAGTTCTGTTGTGGATTTTTTTATTTGACGATGGATAAGGACAAATGCAAGTGCACACTTCATCATCTGGATTTCCTAATCAGCATGACTCATCCAATGGATCCGTTGCTCCATCAGTCAGCTGGAGACTCTGTATCTGACTCACAAGTTCCACATCCATGCCTGATATACAGCAGATACTCAGCAATATGTATTATGCAAATGTGAAATCTACGTTGCTAACAAGATAGTAGGAAGATTTATAGTCACTAAGTACAAGAAAGCACAAAAAGTAAAGTTTAGTAAATAATGGACTGTAAAGTTGTTACAGAAAACTATGGGGAATACTCAATTAAAACTACCAGCAATCCCAATCTGTACTCAAGAAAATTAAATCAATGTGTCAAAGACACGGCCACACTCAATAGCCAATATGGAACCATCTAAGTGCCTATCACAGATGAAAGGGTAAGGAAAACATGGTTCAGACACAACAGAATATGATTTGAAAAAGAGAATATGAATGCATGTGTTGAAAGATTCTGACCCTAGGGTCTCTACATGCTAGCTAAGCACACTTGCTCTTTAAAAGGAAAAGAAAAATCCACTAGGCATAGTTGGAACATACCTGCAATCCCAGCACGTGGGAGGCTGAGTCAGAAGCATACTGAGTTTGAGGTCAGCAAGGAAGAGGGGGAAGCAGGGAAAGAGAAGCTGTTTTTCTTTCTGAGATAACACGTTATGTAAAATAAGTCAATGACAGACAAACAAATACTGTATTATAGTCTCAAAACACTAACAGAGTGGGTTACTTACTTCAAAGAAATATGTGAATTAATGAGTATGTTAGCTTAAAAACATTCCCTAATACATACATATCTGAAAGCATGTTACACATGATAAATGTTTTATCAATTAAAATAAATTTTAAAATGAGAAAAATCAATGGGTTCAAACAGGAAAGTCAAAGTTTTTTCTTCAAAGGAGACTATAGGCAAAATAAGGAAATACATGACAAAGGAAAATCACTTACTGTGTCTGCAAACAAGAACGGTATCAGGAACAAAGAGCTATAAAGTATTGAGACTAGAAACCTGTACCAGAAATGAATATGGGATAGCATCACGGAAATACAGAAAACTGCAATCACTGCAAAACTCGCTAGCAATCAGAAATGCAAATTCAACCAACACGGAAGTAACTCTTTATACTAATTGTTAGATGGCAGAATTAAGAACAGTAAGTACTGTCAACTCTTGGCATAGACAGGAGATGGTAACTATCTTGGTGCTATTACAAACTAGCACAAACACTCTTTAAAAAAAAAAAACAGGTCAACGCCTTTAATCCCGGCACTCGGGAGGCAGAGGCTGGCGTATCTCTGTGAGTTCGAGACCAGCCTGGTCTACAAGAGCTAGTTCCAGGACAGGCTCCAAAACCACAGAGAAACCCTGTCTCGAAAAACCAAAAAAAAAAAAAAAAAAAAAAAAAAAAAAAAAAAAAAAAAAAAAAAAAAAAAAAAAAAAAAAAACAGGTCATAACTGACAAAATTACATTATATTTATATCATGTGATTTAAAACTCCATTCTAGGATTTACAAAGGGATTCATGGCAAAGAATTTCCACTGCAAGTATATCTGAGGTAGTGTGAGTTAGAATGAACCTAGGAAATAAGACTTGACTATGAAGCACTGAGCAGTAACTTAACTAGATGTGTTTGTAGCGATATGGTTATATCCCTAAAACACCATGTTGAGCAAAAGGAAAAGAATAACAACAAAAAGGACATTTCAAAAATTACCTCTTAACCCTAGCAACACAAAACAAAGGGAGACATTTATTTTTTTTATCTCTAGAATTTTTTTAATTTATTTATTTATTAAAGATTTCTGTCTCTTCCCCGCCACCGCCTCCCATTTCCTTCCCCCTCCCCCAATTAAGTCTCCCTCCCCTCAGCCCAAAAAGCAATCAGGGTTCCCTGTCCTGTGGGAAGTCCAAGGAACCCCCACCTAAAGGGAGACATTTAAACTACAATATTTTCTCTAATTGGTAAAATGCAAAATAAATAAAACCAATGATATATTTTGAAAATAACCAGTACACTTACAATCTGCATTTACACATCAACTATACCTACATTTCAATATCTCAACTAAAAAAAGGGGAGAAGAAAATGCCACATATCTTAAGTAGAGTTTAAGTATTATTAAAATTCAATAAGTTAGGATTTGCTATACAATTTCACCACCAGGTGGCAGATCCATACAACTTTCTAGAAATGTTATTAGGCCAATCAGAAAGAATTTTAGGAAAAACTAAATAATTGTAAGCATTTTTTTTGAAACTGAACTAGCTAACCACAGGCTAGATACAGCTGGCTCTGGGAATATTAGACTTTAACTGGAAATGAAAGTTTCTAGGTATGCAGAATACCCAACTATCTTTAAAGAAAACATAACAAATGCAATTTTAAAATACAGTTATATATAATGGTCATCCCAAATCCCCTACCCTTCTTGACCGTTTCAGAAGAAGCAGATGTGGCCCTGGTGCCAGGAAAAGGATCCCTGGCCACTCCACACTCTGTAAATAGAGTGGTTCTCAACCTTCCTAATGCTATGACCCTTGTATATAGTCCCTCATGTTGTAGTGACCCAAACCATAAAACTATTTTTGTTGCCACCTCATAACTGTAACTGTGCTAAATATCTGTGGTTTTCTGTGGTCTTAGGCGACTCCTGTGAAAGGATAGTTTGACCCCTCCTCAAAGGGGTTGAGAACTAATGCTCTATAGTCAATTGCTCAGCTTTCTGGTTAGTGCTTACTTCCTAATAGTCTTTACCAAACCTTCCTCAGCTACATTTAGAAACCAATATCCGGAGGGCTGGAGAGATGACCCAGTGGTTAAGAGCACTAGGAAAGAAGGACGGAAGGAAAGAAGGGAGGAACGAACGAATAAACAATCACCAGGCTGGAGAGTTGGTTCAGAGGTTAAGAGCATTTGTTCCTGTGAAGGACCTGGGTTCAATTCCCAGCACCCACATGGAGGCTCACCACTTCCAGGTATGAATCTGGTACACAGGTATACATGCAGGAAAAGCACTCATATGAATAAAACAAATCTAAAAACACATTAAAAACAAGAATGAATGGGAAAAGAAAACACACCTAACCTATACCACAAACCAGGGCTGATTTGCAGGGTTTGAAGAATACAGTTGTAAAATCTAACTATACTAAGTACAGCATTGGGGACTCACACAGGTTCCAGAAGAGGCCCATCCAAGTGATGGATCCAGAGCTTATCACTACAGTAAAACTATCTGACATGAACCAGAGCTTATCACTACAGTAAAACTATCTATCTGACATGAACGGAGAAGAAAAAGCAAACTAAATTCAGCTTGTTACAAACAAGTACAACAATTCCATTCAAAAAGGAAAAACAGAGGCTAGTTAGTTACAGTGACAAAGATATGAGAGCAAAATGGAAAATCAGAGAGTAAGGCAAACTACCAAGAGGTAACCAGAAAGCAAAGCACGGGGAAGAGAAACTGGTCATATACTAGTTTGTTTCACACCCCTGGAGTGCAAGGCCACCCACCAGCTATTGTAGCACTCTCCAAGAACAGGTTCCCCAGTGGGTTATTGACTTCAGAAAGCTCTCACATTTTTCTCTGAAAACAAAAACAAACAAACAAAACCCTCAAAGAAAAAAAGAGGGAGGGACTCATTCAAACAGCTGCAAGAAATTCTTTCATTTATGCATTCTATATTCTAATATTCTATAACAACGTCTCCAACTACTGGAAGTCACCAAATCTTTCATTACTTCCAGTAATACAAACTATTTTGATATACTCAAAAGGTCTCAGCAGCTTATCTGAATGAACAAGAACATAAGTACTTGTTTCCTAACAACTTCCTGAATATTTTATTATCGTTTCCTCTCAGGAAATTTATTCAATCTTTGTAGCTCCAACACTAACAGTTGCCTTTTGAAAGGAAACTATTTAACAATAGCAGAAGCTCACAGAAAAGGTTATTTCCACTAACAGTTGTTTAACTGAGCATATGAACAAAAATACAAATTAAAAATACACATGGGAGACTAAGGCTGTAGCTCAGTTGTGCTCACTTGTCTAACAAGTATAAGCGCTCAATTCAATCCCAGCACCATAAAAACAGGTGTGGTGATACACACCTATAATCCCAGAATAATGAGGTGAAGGATCAGGCATTTCAAGGCCATCCTCTTGTACATAGAAAGCTGAAGGCCAGCCCAGACTACAAAAGTAGGGACTCACACACACACAACAGCTGACACCAAATCAAATCCATGTGAATTTTATAACAAATATACAGAATACAAAACAAAGGGAGACATTTAAATTACAATATTTTCTCTAACTGGCAAACTGCAAAATAAATAAAACCACTGATATATTTTGAAATTTTACCAGTAATTTATAATCTGTATTTACACCTCAACTATGCCTATATTTCAATATCTCACTGAATAGTCCTAAAAGATTCATGAGTAAACTTAGCAATTTTACTTGATAACAAAAAATACATTGTTATTATCTTCCAGGGAAAAAGATTTAAAGAAAGTATCTTGTAGGTTTTAACTCCAGTATTATTTCTTTAAGCACATAATATTTATTCCTAGGGTAACAACCTCAGGTCTACTGTATGACAAAACAGCTTACAATGCCTGCCAACTTTTCACTGTAAAATCTCTGTTCTTTGGAGCAAAGGGTAGCACAGTAAATAACCAGTATCAGTAATAGTTTAAAACAAAATTTGTTAGAACACTATGCCACAGCAAAGATTAGAAAAGAGCTGCTTTTCTATCTCCTTAGAAGAGGGGAAGCAGCTTTAACTAAACAAATGGGACAAGAGCTAATGCACTTTGGAGATCAAAGGAATTCTAGGAGAGAAAACCATAGTTTAGTAATTTGTAATACTGGCCCGGTTTCAAATTCTTACTTATCACTTACTGGGGATATAACCAATAAATGACTTATCATATGTAACACACACTAAAAACAAACAAAACAAAGAGACAGTCTCTTCCATAGCCCTGCTAGCCTGAAACTCACTATGCAGACACCAGGCTGGCTTCAGACCTGTAGCAATTGTCCTGGCTCTGCCTCCCAAGTGCTTAATTTACTGATGTAAGCCACCACTCTTCCACAGTCTCTGGCACATAGTACTTTACACATGAGAAATGAAACACAGAGTAGTTAACCAACTAGTCTAAGATCTCCCCTCTCCAACTCTAGAAGTGTCCAGTGCTACTAGCAAGTTGAAAAGAATTCGCAAAACAAAACATGGAAACTACAACCAACTGTACCTTAATACAAAGAAACAGAGAACAAATACATAACTGGTAGCTATCCATGTCACTGCACAGGATTCTACTGTTCCTAAAACCTTGTTGTTGTCTAGGTTCTGGGGGATTGTAGTTTGTAGGACACTAAGAGAGACTTACATAGATCTAATCTACATGGGAAGTAGGAAAAGACAAGATCTCCTGAGTAAATTGGGAGCATGGGGGAAGAGGGTTGAAGGGGGAAGGGGAGAGGCAGGGAGGGGAGCAGATAAAAACATAGAGTTCAATAAGTCAATTAAAAAAAAAAAAAAGAACCACTTCTTGGTGTGGCCTACAGGACTTGCTCAAATTCTACAATCCCCAGAAAGTTTACACTGACTTGCCCTGTCAAAAAGAAATGTCTACTTTTAATTGTCAAAGCACTGTGCACTCCTTTTACAGTACCCATTATCACATTATACACAGCATTATGATTATTTTTACATATTAAATTAATTTTTATTTCTCTAATCACGTAGCACAGTGCTTTGCAAACAGTAGCTACTCAATAAATGCTTAATGGATAAAGAAATAAGTCGCAGGATATTTCTCATTGGAGAATCACAACAGTTTTTAATAAACATGGAATTTTCCCTCTGAGAAAATGAACTACTTGAAGCTGTCGAGTGCTGCATCTCAAACCAGGGCAAGTCACTTGGCTGGGCAGAGCTTCATTCATTCAGATATGTGCCTTTGTACCTACCGAGTCATGTCCTCTTCTCTGTGAATAAGTCTTTATACTCCCAACACTGAGGAGAGCAAAGACTATAACTGGTAGTTTATTTTTTTAATGCAGCCAATGAAAATGAAGTTATGGCAGGCTGATAATGTGACTCTAAACTTGCTCTGCTGATGTAAGAAATTAGATGTCATTTATCCTACCAAATTTTTCTTTCTTAATCCTTACAAAAAAAAAAGTTTCTGCATTTCTGAAAGCTAAGTTCTTTCCCAGATACTATCTCCTATCCTATAACATGACCTGAAGAGGGAACAAAGAGCTAATAAAACACAGTTGTCCTATAGACCAAAACACGATCCTCTAAATCCGAGAAAAGTTATGAGAGGAGGAAAAGGCAGTCATACCAACAGCAAAATAAACATGAGAGACTGACCTTCCTTGTAAGGAGGAAAACAATCATCAGAAGGAAAGGAGTGCTTTGGAGCTTACTGAGAACATGTTAAGGAAAGGCAAGTTAGAAATATACACAGAACACAATGAAGGTACTTATCCTTTGCAATCTGTAACATCCCAAGGACAGGGCTGAACAAGGAATAAACAGATGTCCCCCAACAGTTTTTAAAAACGGTAGTGTTAGTTAGTTACATACACACACTCACACATATGCACGCATGCATGCACACACGAGTGTTACTACATAATTCCATAACAGGCCAGTACTAATAAACTTAACTGACTTGAAAAAAACTCTTAGCTGATGACATGACATAATCTGATATCAAAGAAATTACCAACGGTCTCACCATTCATATAATTTATACTAAGAAGCTCACACTCCTCTAAGTCAAAAGGAGATAAATTATCAATGTGTACTCTAGACAGTTTCCCCAACTCATTCTGTTCATACAGTCTTGAAGAACTGAAAACTGCATACCTTTCTAATGATGGGCACTGAGCATTAATTGTTTTAATTTTATAAAGCTAATGCTTGGGAAAGTATACAACTTATTTGGCATTTTATCATGCAATGTATTGATGGTAATTCTTACATTATATTACACAAGTTCCTTGAGGACAAAACTATGTCTTACATGGTTCAGTATATGCTACAGCACAAAAGAAAACAAAACACACACTACCGCACAATCCCTACCCCTTGCCCAATAATGGGTGTTTGTCAGGAAGCTGTTTTCTGGGGTTTATTTTATATTACATTTTACTTAACATATAATATTTAATATTAGATAATATTTCATATTGCATTTATTTTATATTATATTTACTTACCTCTTTGTATTATCTAAAGCATAATTAAGCCAAACAATCCATTAGAACTTAAGTAATTGGTCATGAACATAAACCTGATCTTTCTATAAAGGCAGAAAAAGACTCAAATGGTTCTTCCTATGACTGGAATTTTGAGTTAGTCTTTCATTCAAAAACAAAATGTTAAGGACTAAGAAAGTAGCTCAGTGTTAGAGGCTTGCCTGGCAAACACAAGACTCTTGGCACAATCTCCAGCACTGAAAAGAAAAAAATGTCTTTATAAAACAAAGTATTTCTGAAGACATGTCAGGCAATGTAGTAGGCCCTGCGGATAATAAAGATAAAAAGCTACGGCTGCTACCTAGAATGGCGTGTAACTGACATCTCCATTTGGCCTCTTATCCCAGTCCTACCAGCTGTATTTCAAATGCATGGAATTTCAAAAGAATGGAGATAGGGGATGTTGGGAGAGCTGTGGGTACCATGTGCCTACACTAGTTCAAACAGGAGAACAGAATTTCATCTGCCTGTACTGTTAAATGGCCCCATAATCTAAATAACATGAGGGTATCCTCATCAAGATCATCACATCAAGAACTCATTTTATTGCACTAAATAATAGATAGTGGCCATTTTTGACACTCCAAACAAGCACAGAAACTCAATATTAGAAGGAAAGAAACAAACAGAAGCAACTTTTATCTACATCTTCTGCCTTTCTTTGCCTTATCTTATTTAAGTTTAGAATAATCTAAACTGGCCAGGAGAATAGATCTAAGTGGAGTGAGAAACAAGAGGATTTCATAATCTGAAGACAAACAAACTAGATAATCAGGCTATGAATAACTAGAAATTGCTTACAAAGGTGCTCACTTTCTGAACAGAACAGTCTAAAAATGAACTGCCCCAGGTCACATTCTGGTTGTATTTACAATGTATCTTAACCAAGTCTGTGCTGCTACCCTTATCTGTTTAAATAAGGATTGAATCCTCAAATGAATGAAATCTGCTGTGTAAATCAGGTACTTAATTAAAGAAAAAGCTTAGTAGGCTACAGGAAGAGATTTGTTGGCGTGGTGAATTAAACAACAGTGTAGGAAGGGGTATCCTCTCCATTTGCTATTTTCTATCATTAGTCTACAAATTCATGTCGGTCACCAGTCGTTACTGGTTATACATAAATATAATTAGCACATTCTAAAGACTACTGTTTAAACAGGTTGAAGTGAGCTAAATTGATGTGTGTGTGTGTTTGGTATCTATACACACATTTGTGAAGATGTCCTGGGTTCATGGATACCAAAAGAAGGTGTCAAGGTCTATCAATCTCTGCCTAATTTCTCTGAATATTTCAGAGTCTCTCACTAAACCAGGTTTAGTGGCCTAGGTAGGCCCAATGATCCTCACTTTTGTATATAAAGTACAAGTTAAACATGTTTTTGGAAGCACTGAAACAAAGAGTAAAAGAAGTAAAATTGGCTATTACAAAGGAGAACGGCTAACTAAAAAGAACCACATGAAAGAAGAAAAAGGGACTAGAGAAATGGTTTATTCCAGTAAAAGCTTGCAGTGCAATCCTGGCAACCTGAATTTGATCCTCAGAAGACAAATGAAGGTGGAAGGACAGAACCACAAAAGTTATCCTATAACTTCCACATATATACCACACACATGTATGTGCAAAAACAGATCAAAACACATCACACAATACACACACACACAAACATATATATATATATATATATATATATATATATATATATATATATATATGATGGACGAAAATCCAGAAACAAGACACAATGAATAAGGAAAACTAAATAATGAAATAAAAGATTAAAGGTTAAATACATCGATGGTTACATTACTCGTGATCTAGTAAAAAGACAAATTGACTTTAGAAAATAAAAACATAACATGTACTATATATACAGCATATACATACAGCATATAGAGCATGTGTATACACACACACACACACACACATATATATATATATGTTCAAGACTGAATAAGGTCTGAAAACAAATATAAATATTTAACACTAAAAAAGAGCTGAGAGGAGCTGACAAGATGGCTCCAGTTAAGCAGTTAAGAATACTTTTGCTCTTGCAGAGAACATGGTTCAGTTCCCAGCATCCAAACTGTGATTCACAATCACCTGTAACTTCAGTTAGAATCCAGCAACCTCTTCTGGCCTCTGTAGGCACTAACCACACATGTAGTGCACTTACATTCATAGACATAAAATAAAAATAAATCTTAATTAAAACAACTGAAAGATACATTAATAAATTCCTAGCAATGCATTCACTCACTAGGAAAACAGTTATAATTGTGTATGCATTGCAACATTGTCTCCAAATATAAAACATTGACACAATAAAATGAGAAATAAAGTACCACAGAGAAGGGAGGGTGACATTTACCTTTGGAATTCCAGAAAGAAATTAAAGTACAAGCAACGAAAGAAGAAACTTTTCCTACCCTAAAATATGTTCACAAAAAAACAAAGGAAAAATACACTAAATACAGAGAATATATACACAGCATATATCTACTTTAGGTAAAAATAATTTAACCATGAGAGACAAAACAATAAGCCAAGATACATCAGCATTATCTAATTTTCATGTCTTTTAGACTCTCCTCTCAATCTAGTACAGAACAACAAAACAAGAATGATAACAGTTTATGTTCAATGGACAATTAAGATAAGCCAGGCTCTGCTTTAAACATGGATATATATCAACTCATAGCATACCTCAGCAAAACAGGGTGAGTGGTAAGTTACTGTAATTGTCATTTACAGTAAAGAATTATCCAGAATAGTCCTTAGAAGCCTCTCTCTCCTTGCCTAGCACTCTAACTTTGGGGCCACAGCTGTGACTAAAGAGTTTTTAAAAGGACCAAAGTTACCTTAGCACTATTCCATTTATCTACTTGGATGTTGCTCAAAAAACTATCTTGTAGGCGAAATAAAGCTCTTTGTCTTACACAGCTCTTATTCTGGGTACTTACCTAGCTTTGGTACCAATATCTTCTGCAAACATAGGGCATTTTCCTTCCTTTGTAAACCCAACTCCAATATAAGTCCCTAAATCTTTGCTGTAGGTTGGGTTTTCCCCCCTTTCCAAGTAGATATATTTTATTGATATGAACTATGATCATCACTCTCTAATAATTCGTGGACATACATTTCCAGCCAATACCTCTTCCAGATCTCCAGTTCCGTAATACAGTTATAAATACATCCTGCTGACAATTTACGCTGAAAGTCTCCTAAATGGAAAATTGTACCCTACCCCTCTGTATTAGTCCATTTAATATCATGATAATGAAATACTGAAGCTGGGTGGCTTATAAAGAAAAGTTCATTCAGCTAACAGATTAGTGCTGACTGTAGCACAGAGCCATTTGATACATCACACATCATGATGGGTGGCAGCACTAAGAACCCAAACTGGAACTCCAACTCCTTTGTAACAAAGGTACTACAGTATTACCACTGAACTCAAAAAAGCAGAGAGGAAAATGTGAACAAAAGGCAGATAATTTCAGAAAATAGTATAAACTATCAAGTAAAACCTGAGAAGATGCTAATTCTATTAGTAAATGTAAAAATAAGGGCTGAGAAGATAGTTTTGGGGGAAAGCACTTCTGTGAAAGCACTCAGACCTGATTTTGAATCCTCAAAATCAACAAAACCAGGAAGATGTAGTAGTACACATCTGTTAACCCCATGGCACCTTAGGCAAGATGGAAAACAAGAAGCCCACAGGCCATCCAGCCTGGCATATACAGCTCAAACAATAAAGAAATCCTACAGCAGGCAGGCGAGAAGAATAAGACAAATACCCGAGGCTTTCCTCTGACGTCCACACAAGCACCAAAGCACATGTGTAGCAACACTCCCATACACCCTACAAAATAAATAAATACACAGAGACACTTCTGCTTTCATCTGTCAAGTTGGTAAAAACTAGTAAGTCTGGATGAATAATTTATCGGCAAGGGTGTGAAGAAACAGACACTCTCATTTGTTGTTAAGAATCATCTTTTAGCCGGGCGGTGGTGGCGCACGCCTTTAATCCTAGCACTCGGGAGACAGAGGCAGGCGGATCTCTGGGAGTTCGAGACCAGCCTAGTCTACAAGAGCTAGTTCCGGGACAGGCACCAAAGCTACAGAGAAACCCTGTCTTGAAAAACCAAAAAAAAAAAAAAAAAATCATCTTTTAGGCAAATAATTTGCAAATAACTACCAAAAATTAATATACACTCACATAAAAACAAAATCAAAGATCATTTTCAAATTAATATAAATGCCCTCCTACCTCAGAGTTCCACAACTATTTGATGTATATAGGCACATGAACATAAAGACATCCTCAAAAAGTAGTCTCATTATATCATTTGTTAGCAATCAAAAATTTAGGGGCATCAAAAGACAACTAGTTATGTAGGCTGTATCAACAAAATACTATATGGCTATCTAAATCACTGTGGCACATTTGCATGCACTCACAAAGAAAAAGGACCTAAAACAAGCTGATACACAGTATGGGCAGCATAATCCAACTTGTCATTTTTGTTTAAGATATATTGTTTAAGTATTTAATTATACATACTCAATATAAAAATCTATATTATAAAAAATGATGACCTCTGAGGAGGTTTGGAGTATAATTTCACATTTTACTTTACACATTCACTCGAAATTTTATAATTTAAAAAAAATTAGAGTCAAATCAACAATTAACTTTACACAAAAAATAGAATTCCAATTAGCAATCAGGTTTAGCAATGCTGTTCATAAAAATAAATGCCATGGCAAGAGGAAAAAGGAGTACCACCTCTACTATTCACTTTCAAGTCATTCCAACCTCACATGTCACACTGGAGATTTCTGAGGGAAGATGTCTCCTCCCAGGCAGCCAGCATATATATATAATCTACATAATCTGAAAGGGTAAAGCGAAAGCAAGGGACAAATAGTACCCAGTAGTATTAATGAACAGAAAAGGAGATTTTCTTCAATTTTGTCGAGACAATTACTTCTGTTTATGGGAAGAGTTTGTGTTCTTGTGCTTGTTTAAAATCTCCTTAACTGCAACTATCACAACCTCCAGTGGTCAAGAGCATCCAAGACAATCCTTCCACCTACCTCTGGTAAGCTATGGACTCAGAAACTAGATTATCCTGTTTATTAAAAGTGCTTATAATAAAAGTGTTCTCAGAAGGGAGACCTCCAAGACTGAGGAACTTTCTTGATGCAGGGACTTCAAAAATTCCCTTATTCCTCTTCTTCAGTTACATTAAGGTACATAAAGGCTGAGTTCCATATAGTTCTGGTGCTATTAATAAAGGAGGCCATCATCAAAACATTTCTGTACACAATCCATTGAATCAAATATACAAATTTAAAATTAACAGTCCCTATCAAGAATTAATTAACAAGATGCTCAAATTTTAATTTATTTAGTTATATCATAACTTAATAATTATATATGAAGTTTACAAATCATTATTCTATTCCTTAATTGTTAACTATAATAACATTTTCTTAACTATACCTTATATATGCAAATGCACATTGACTTTTTTTAATTCATTCATTCCACAAGAGAAAAACAAACATTCTCTATTCAGTTTCTATGTAGCGTCGTTTTTAAAATTCGCTCTGCTCAGGAATCCTCAGTAAGTTTTTACCAACTACTGTCAACTAATAATCAGCACTGAAAGCAAAACAAAACAAACAAACAAAAAAGAACAACCTGTCTCAGATTTACAGAAGAAAGGCTCAGGCTGTAGTTCAGTGGTAAGAATACTTGCCTAGCATCCAATCTTCAGGACTACAAGTTTAATTCCAAGTACAAACAGCATGCGCGCACACACACACACGCACACACACACACACACACACACACACACTGCAGGCACACTATCTATACAGAGATACATAATCCAGAAGACATTGTAGCAGTTGAACTCCAAATGACTTTATTATGGCATCCTCATTCACGTAAATCTTCCAGGATCACTCTGAGGAAATGAAAAATAACTCACTCTTAAGAGCTCCTGTCTACTGGCTTCATAAACTAAGTAGGACTACTCTAAAAGTCCAGATCCAGAATTATCAGGGAAAGCTGCACTATTACTTGATGAGCACTGACAAGATTCCAGAATGCTTTCCACCTATAGCAGTAATGATGTTTGCTCCAAATCAAGTTTTTGCTTGTGGTTCAAAATGGGGTTTCTCTGATTAGACTAGGCTGGCTTTGAACTCAAAAAGTTTGGCTTTCCTCTGCCTCCCAAGCGCTGGGAATAAAGATGTGCGCCACCAACGCACAGTCACCTATTACCCATTTTATCTCAGCTATTAGACCCAAGGCATCCTGAGGACAGAAAATACATCCATTTCACCTTAACTATCTATCTCCAAAGTGTGTGGCTTTATAATTAGCCCTCAAAAATGTGTCTGCCAGCCGGGCGGTGGTGGCGCACGCCTTTAATCCCAGCACTCGGGAGGCAGAGGCAGGCGGATCTCTGTGAGTTCGAGACCAGCCTGGTCTACAGAGCTAGTTCCAGGACAGGCTCCAAAGCCACAGAGAAACCCTGTCTCGAAAAAACAAAACAAAACAAAAAAAAAAGTGTCTGCCACAAGCCAAAATTATTTAAAACTTAAGATCTGGTAGTAGAAGTGTCTGAATGAAAAATTAAATTTAAAATCCTTGCTATCCATTTCAAAGGTTATGTCTAATGGTATTTTAAAGAAAAGTAAAAACATACAATCTTATCTACAGACTACCCAGATGCTAACTCCTTATGAAGCATTATTCAAGTACTGATTTCATTACAACAAAACTAGACATGGTAATACAGGCATGTCTATAATCCCAGTACTCAGAACCCTAGGGCAGAAGATCACAAGCCTAAGGTCAGTATAGGCTTTATTAAAAGACCCTGTCTCAAAAACATTTAAATTAATATAAAATTTAATATAAAACACAACCACACCTTTAGAAGAAGCAAAACTTGCTCATTCCAGCCAGCTCTGTAACCTCATCAACTTATTTTACACTCCAAGCATGTCTGTTCCAAGCCTGAGAGTAAGCAGCTATTATTTCTGGTAATACTGTAACTTAAAATGCTTCACAATTACTTAACACTGAACTTCTGTTTTATGAACTCGGCCCTGAAGCTATTTTTACACATATAAAATGAAATCACATACAATCGTTTATAAGCAATGAACAGATTTTCCCAATCATAATGTTACTTTATACCTGGAAAAGATATATAATTAAAGTAAGCCTTACAGAATGACAGAAGGTTAATTTGCACATTCAAAACAGAAACCTCCAGTTTTCAAATACTAGAACTACATAGGTCATTCAGCTGAGATGAAGCCACCACTCAATTTTATACTGAAGACTAACTGTAGAAGTACACAGCTGGAGGATTCCAGATTACCTATTAACTAGCTCCACCCTTCAGCGAACACAGAAAACAGACTATGACATCTGCAATTAAAATAAAAAACATTTAATATGAAATATTCACAATTAAAGGTAAAAAAATCTTGAAAAAGTTGTAAATGTAGGCCATTGGTTTTTGTTGTTTTGTTTGTTACTGTGGTACTTACAGGTTTAACTCAGGGCCTTTGGCTACATCCCCGTAGTGGGCTGCTTAAGAGATATTATTCCTAATGTTAACAGTACTGTTCTAGAGTGACTGAACCCTTAGTTTCTTTTCCTGATGCCTGTGATAACACAGCAAGGCAAAGCAACTTATTGGAGAAAGGATTTATTTTGGCTCACAGTTTAAAGGGACAGTTCATCATGTCCAAAGAATTCAAGTGGCAGGATTTTGATCAAACAACATAGTTCACAGTTATTAAGTAAAAGAATGAGCCATATAATAGACAGCAACTACAAAGAAATATAGCAGGCCGGTCTGTCTTGAAAAAAAAAAAGAACAAAGAAAAAGAAAAAAGAAATATAACAGTATTTGACTAGTGAGGGTCTCATATACAATGTTTTTAATGAAAATACTCTTTATGGTTTTGGTTTTTCGAAACAGGGTTTCTCTGTAGCTTTGGAGCCTGTCCTGGAACTAGCTCTCGTAGAACAGGCTGGTCTCGAACTCACAGAGATCTGCCTGCCTTTGCCTCCTGAGTGCTGGGATTAAAGGCGTGTGCCACCACTGCCTGGCTGAAAATATTCTTTACTGTAAATTAATCCAAAATTTGGCCTCTATATTAAAATTGTATTTCACTTGACAGTGTTTCCTAGCTTAAACCAAATTCATCTCACCAGCTCTCTGACTGGTCATTCTCACTTCTAGTCATTGCTCCTACTATTCTATTATGAATGCCAATGTAGTATGGTACCCACACTTCACTAAAGGCATGAAAATCAATTAGCAAAATATTTGGGTAGACTATTACACAGGGCCTCCATAAAAGAGATGTATTGACATTTTATTTTCTCTACATCAGAAAATTTTTTTTCCTTGATGTAGAGAAAATAAAAAGGCAAAACTAACAATAATCAACTGAGACAAATGAAAAAACTATACTTTCAAATATCGAACTCAGGGGGCTACAAAGATGGTTCAACTGTTAAGAGCATGTATTGTTCTGCTGCAGGACCCAAATTTGATTCCCAGAACCCACAATGAGCAGCTCACACCTGCCTGTAAGTCTAAGTCCAGGTGATCCAATACATTCTTCTAGCCTCTACAGATAACTGCATATATTAACACACTCTGTCACGCGTGCACACACACACATACACACACAGAGAGGGGGGGGACAGAGAGAAACAGAGAGAGAAAGAAAATAAATCTTTAAAAGTAAAAACTGAACCACACTTTATTTCTAAAGCTGAAAAATAGTAAAACTATTCTACATTGGCCATATTATAGTTTCCATGGTAAGATTCTTCTCTCTCTCTTTTCCTTTGTTTGGTTTCTTTGTTTCATCTTGTTTTCCATTTTTCTTTTAAATTTGGTCTTCTTTTGTGGTGCGGAGAATTGTCTGTATTCTGTCAATCATATTTTAAATAAATGCTGATTGGCCAGGCAGCAAGTCAACCAGACAGAGAGTAGAGGCAGGGTGATGAGAAAAAGAGGATGCTGGGAAGGAGGAAGCCCATTTCTCTCCAGTTCCTGCCCAGACCACGGAAGAATCAAGATGTAACCTACCCGCTGAAAAAGGTACTGAGCCATGAGGTTAACATAGATAAGGATAATGGATTAATATAAGTGATAAGAGCTAATAAGAAGACTGAGCTAACGGGCCAATCAGTTTTATAACTTATGGAGATCTCTGTGTGATTTTCTCTGGGACTAAACGGCTGGGGCATCAGGTGGGACAGAAACCCCAACAAGCAGCCCCTCATGTTACACTTTTGGGGGGAGATTGCAAGGGCAGAGAATGGATGAGAGGGGACAGGGAGATAAATGGGATAGAAATAAATGATGTGAAATCTACAAAGAATCAATAAATTAAAAAAAACTATTCTATACATATATAATATTTTATAAGCAACTTTACATCTCATGGAAATCCAGTTAGGTATGAAAGGAATTGTTCTTGCCTGCCTGTAGTCCCCAGTTTACAGATATATGTATAATTGTAGAATCATGAGTCATACCCTTAAATCCTTGCCTCCACATGAAAACCCTTTCTTCGTCCCACATAATGTATTAATTTTCAGACAACTTGCTAAGGAGCACATTTCTTATCTCACCTGTGCATTCACCCCAGAAATATACGACCTCTCTTGTACCTTGTCCCAGCAGACAGGCAGAGCAGAACATCAAATCTTTTTTATAACAACTCTGGAAAAGCCGTGTATCCTTCCAAAAAAATGACACAACTGATAAAATGGTAGCATATCTAAGAGGATGATCCAAGCTCATTAAAGGGTTAGAAAATCCATGAAGAGTGGCTGAAGAGGGGAGGAGAGGGAACGGGACAACTGTCACACATGGATATCCTATACAAGAATCTGTCATCAAAAACATAAAGGAAGCCGGGCCGTGGTGGCGCACACCTTTAATCCCAGCACTTGGGAGGCAGAGGCAGGCGGATCTCTGGGAGTTCGAGGCCAGCCTGGTCTACAAGAGCTAGTTCCAGGACAGGCACCAAAGCTACAGAGAAACCCTGTCTCGAAAAACCAAAAAAAAAAAACAAAACAAAACAAAACAAAACAAACCATAAAGGAACCATATTTATGCTCTATAGCCCAGGAGTTCAAAAGCAGCTAGGCACAATGAAACAAACTCTGGTTTTCTCGTTTCCTAGTTTACTTTCTATTACTATAATAAACACCATGACGAAATACAACTCGGGGAGGAAAGAATTAATTTCATCTTACAACTTCCAAGTCACAATCTATCACCTAGAGAAACCAGGGCATGAACTCAAGGCAAGAACCTGGAGTCAGAAACAAAAGCAGAGACCATGGAGGAGTGCTGCTTACTGACTTGCTCCTCCTGGCTTGCTCAGCTTGCTTTCTTACCCCACAGGCTTGCCTACAGGCCAATCTGATGGCAGCATTTTTGTCAACTGAGGCTTCTTAGCGTGGGACAAGTTAACAACTAACCAGTGAGCAACCTACGCTTCAGGTTGCCAAGGATGAAAAGTGAATAAGAATGTACCAACCCTCAAGAGGTTAAGAATAGCAAAAGTTGACAAGAAAATAAATAATACAAGACAAAGAAAAGTATTTTAAAAGCTACAGGAACACGGAGAATGGCAACCATTGACTCTCTGGGGGAGAAGCCAATGGGGGGGGGAGGTTTCTGATAAGATAGGAGTTAAAGAAGTGGGATTTGGCTTTAACACGGAAAAAAGAACAGCCTGTGCAAAGGCCTGAAGGCACAAAGCTCAGCAATTAATCTGGAGTGGGAGAACAAAAGGTACCTAGAAGAGTGAGGAGAAGAGACTAATTTAAATTGGGATTGTTGGGGACTGTTACAGAACACAGAGGATCTCCCATCTCTATCCCAAAGCAGTTAGACTACAAGACACTACAGGACACTTACTACGAATAAGACATTTTAACTGAGTGTTCCACACCTAGAAATATATTTCAGAAAGATTATTGTAATAGGAAATCGCACCTCTAGAGGTAACAGTTGAGATAGATTTATTACAGTGCCACTATTGCTAATTCAGGTATGGATACAGATGAAAAGGTACAAACAGAAGAAATTCCTAGGAGGTAAAGGTCAAACAGAGTAAGGTTTTCTAGATCCTAACTTGGGAGAGGGCATGGACACTCATGGCTAAGACAGGTAAAACAAGACAAATCCATGCAATCATTCTAACAATGTCAGAGCCCTGGCCAGGGACTCGTTCTTTACCACTGAGAAAAAGGGATGGGGGAAGAGGAATGAAGGTGAGTCTACCTTTGGACCTGCACCAATGAAGCTACCAAGGGGGAAGTAGGGGAGGACTAGGAGAGTCATTAGCTTACTGGCAAAAATCAAAGACAGAAGAGAATGAGACAAATGTTAGAAATCAGTATTGGAGTGAGTAAAAGAAAAACATGAAAAAGAAAAAACAAGAAAAAAACAAATACTAAGTCAAGTGATACAGGTTGGTGCTGACGAAGGCAAAGGAGAGCTAAATTCAAGAGCAGGGTGAACATTACTCTAAATGTGAAGCAGGGTTTTCTAAGAGACGCTAAAAACAGAAACAGACCACCTTATGCAGTAATGTGTCACATCAAGTAACTGCCTGTCGGAACCTGTGGTCCTCTATGAAGAATGTCTACTCTCATGGGAGAACATTCGCAATTCACGGGGTGCCCAGTCAATCCATCTTCCCCAAGGGTCACTACAAATCTTCTCAGTGACCAGCCCTCCCTTCCCAAAACCTGTGTGCGTACGGATTCATTTCCTCACCACTAACCATTTTCTAGCATGATCTCTTCATTTGCTTTTTTCTCTTCTTCCATGTGTCCAAATGTCTACCCTAAAATGTAAAACACTCATTTCCCTTATTTTTCTCTACTTAATACTGAACATCCTCACTCCCCTACCAAAAGTGAAGTCTATCATGCTTCAAAAATAAGTAAATAAGTACAACGCTGGCAAATGGTATCTGATTAGAGACAGCTTGATCCAGCAACTGCTTACTCAGTTCCCCATCCCCTCCATCTCTCCCACAGCTCATGACAGAACAGACTACCCCCGCTCACTGCAGTGATTTTTTTGTTCATTTTTGGAATGAGACAGAGGGGTTAACAAAAATCTTTTGAAAGGAGAATAAGAAGGCCTATCAGGGAGAACCAGACCTGTGCTCTAGGCTCTGCTGAACGACTAATTAGCTGTGAGCTTTCTTCCCTCTACCCCACCACCACCTCAAATCTGAGAAACCCTGACACTGGCTAGGTAAATCACCCCAACACACGTTTTCAAAACCTAGTCTCCTCTGCGGTACGTGTCACAATCACTCAACTATGTAATTAGTAGTTGAGTAGCTGTCTTCCCTTATACACCACACTGAAAACTCATAAAAAAACAAATGTGTTGCACCTCATCATTGCAAAAACTTTAAACATAAACTCCAGCTACAACCTCAAATACACACATGATGAGCTCCATAGAAACCTCTATAGGACATTAAAGAGAGGAAGAAAAACTTGTTTTCCAAAATTGCCACATTTCTCTTGCCCATTCCTGCATTTCAAGTCTGAAAACTGTCCCCAAAACTTTGTACAAGTGCGTATCACAACATCAATGATCCAATTTAAACACCGTTGTTTACCCGTTTAGATAATACATACTGGTGTGGATTTAAAACTTTTCTTTTAACACCGGCAAGTCAGAATCTATGTACATATACACACGATGCAGAATTCCAGAGTTTATCAGTCAAATCATACTGCGACATGATTTTTAATGATTTCATAATTATCAAAGGAAAACAAGTTTTTGGTTTAGGAACTACAAATTGCCACTGCATTCCATCAGGCGACCTTCAGTTGTAAAAATTTAAATCTCATGGAAGTTGTCAAGTTGTATGGCTCACCACCTTAGGCAAATAAGGTTAGCAAAGCACAGGTCAATTTGCCCTTCAACTGTTGAGTCCTGCTCCTCAACTATCAGAGGCTCGGACTGACTCCCTTAAATAAGTAAGAATGCAGGTGATTCCGGTACTACGTAAAACACACACACACACACACACACACACACACACACACACATACACACACAAGAGGCTGAAAGCATCTATGTTTATACTGCCATTTAAAGACAATAGACAAGTATTTATTTAAAAATCCGATGCCTGAAATTCTTCATAGGTTAAGAGTGGGCAACACTGAAACATAGTTGAAATCCCCAGCAAAGAGGCGTTTCATAACGGAAGCACTGCTCCACAGAATCACTTGGAGCCGCTCTCCAAGGCGTTCTCATAGCTAAGTCAACACCACTGATCACCAAGGGGCAAGTGTGCCCCTTGGCACCCCCCTCTCCGGAAGACTCGGGCTCCAATCACTGAGCGAAGAGTCCCTCGAGATCCAACAGTGCTTCCCTGGACTTCAGGCGCTGGGCAACCCGTGGCCAGGCCAAAATATAAATAAAGAAAGAGTTCAAGCCCCCTCCTCCATCCTTGCCTGAAAATTAATGAATTGGCTGTACGATTGTTTATTTAATGAGGTGTGTAGTGGCCTCTACTGGTGCTTGTGTGAGCACAAGAATGTCCCACTCTTACAAGTGGGATGAGCCTGGGGGAGGGGAAAGAGGCGAGGGGTGAACCTGCCTCTCGGTACAAAGCACTGAACTGGACCCCCAGAGCTCCGGGCCCGACCCCGGAGGCGCCCCTTCCCCGGCAAGGGCCCCTCCTGCCCGCTCCGCTTTCAGCAACCGGAGCCGAGACGGAGAAGTTCCCGCATGCTCCCCTCTGGATCCTAAACAACAACAAAAACCCCCACCGCAGCGGCCGCGGGAGCCGGTGCCGCGCCCCAGCCCCCACGGAGTCCCGGGCCCGGCCCCACTTACCTGCGGACTGCGGCGGGGAGCGGCTCCTCACGGCCGCGGCGCCGGACAGCAGCAGTCGCGGCAGCAAGAGCAACAGCAGCAGCGGTGTGGGGCAGCAGCGCCGGGAGGAGGAGGTGCTGAGGAGTCGCCTGGCTTCGCGCTCTGCCGCCATCTCTGCCCCGCGAGCGGCGGCGGCGGCGGCGACAGCGCCGCGGAGCGCTCGCGCCCTTCCCTCAGCGCGCCTCAGCCGGTCTCTGCGCCGTAGGCTCGGCTCCAGCCCGGCCCAGCCCGGCCAGCCCGCGCGGCCCCCTCGCGCGCCCAAGGGGAAAGACTCCGGGACGCCTCCGTCCTGCAGCGGGGCGGAGAGGAGAGCAGAGAAGGGGAGTCAGTACATTCCGGGCGAGAGCTGGGGGGGTGGCTCGGTCTCTCCAGGTTCCAGGCGCCGCCACCCGCCGCCGACTCGGGCTCCTCACCGTAGAGCGAGGGGGGCGGAGACCGCAGGGTGGGGGGCGGGCGCCGGAGCGCGCCGGGCCGCGCACGCGCACAGCCGCGCACGCGCGCCTTCCCCCTCCCCGCCGGCTCCCTCTTTGCGCCCCGCGGCCTGCCGGGCTCCAATCCCCGCGGTCGCTTCGCGGGCAGCCGCGGCTGTGGAGCCGAGCTGGCGCAGGGGCAGGCGGCGGGCCCGCTCCCCTCCCCCCGCGTTGCTCTCCGGAGCCGGGCACGGGCGCGGAGCGCGCGCGCCGGGCGCTGCTGCTGCTGCAGCTGCTGCTGGCGTCAGGGAAACCCCGGAGAAGCGACCCGCCTTCTGTCCTCCCGCCTCCCGCTCCTAATCCGAGGGAGAGATTTCCCCTCACCTCCGCGGGCGGCTTCAAAGGGTGCGGAGACCTGAGGCAGAGCCGCGAGCCTGCGCGCACCTCTCTGCTCCGGGCCTCTATATAGGGCCTCAGAGGAAACCGAATGGCCTCCGGGAGGAAACCTGGGTGCGCAGAGGGTCGGCGCACGGATTTCTGTGCTCGCCAAAAACAATAGCGAGCCGCCCGGCTCTGGCTGGGGACCTGGCGCGGTTCCCGTGGGAGGGGGCCTGGCGGCACCGTGCCGACCTCCGGCTTCCTCTAGGGTGGTACCCGACCCGCCTGGACCACGGAGACCCACGTCCCTGCCGTGACACTCGGCCCTGGCTCAGACAAAGGTGCGGGGAGACCACTCCTCCATCGGGTGCCCAGGCCGGGACCCAACCCCGTGACTCTCCCCGGAGCTAATTCTCTGCAGTCACTGCAGCCTTTTACATAGGCCCTGGACGGTCACTTTGTATTTTTCGTACCTGGGAATCAAAGTCTCTGGACAGTAAACCCGGAGCACCCGGGTATTGACTTTTCAAGCACTTGGTACTACTAGAGATCGAGATACCCATAAGTTAGGAGAAAGGTGTCTGTAGTTCACTGCAGATGAGCGTGCCCATACTCTTCTCAACTGGTTCTTCACTGAGTCATGTTAGGTTGTTAATAGGAGTTGGATTTGTATTCTCCCTTCTGTGTACAGTCAGTATCCAAAATGCGTTGTGTCCTGCAAGAAAGACTATTTTTTTTCTAACAACCCCCTACCGTGCCTTCTCGCTCTTGTCACTTCATATTTTATTTTATTCCAGAGTTCCAAAATAAACAGTATAAATTGTGGATTGACATGGGGAATGAAGAGCTCAGAAACCTCATTACAAGAGTGAAATTGGGAGCCTTCCCTTCTTCCAGTTTCCATGAAACAATTGGCTTAAAAGAGCAAACACACGCTTATTGTTTTCCACTAGGGAAACCATTTAAATATCTTGTTTTGGTTAGAGTTATTAACCAGAAAAAATATTTCCTAAATACCCCTGATTGACCTGTTAAATTAGAAATAGATTACCTCCCAATTACTCCACAAGTATTTGCTTAATTAACCTTTAATAATCACATCGTTATTCAGTTTTCTGAGATAATTGATGAAAAAAGCTCTTTGGAAACTATAAATTGCCTTGCAAATGTTAATTTTTGGCTATCTAAGATGGAGGTTTTTTTCCATTATGTTAAAATTGTGTATAATGTGACTTCTAAAATGAAGCTTACATTTATCTCCCATCTTTGAAAAAAAGGAGTTATAGCTAATAAAATAGCATACTGATTTTCAAGTCTGACTTCTGTGAACCGTCTCATTAATTTATCAGCCTACTGTGTATATTGAGTTTATATTAAAAAGTTTAAAGCACTTTCTGTAAAATAGAGTGACTAAATCATATATTTCTGACTAGCGATTAGATCGAAATTTTCATAAAAGCCACTCTATAATAAACCACTAATAGAGGAGCTGCAGATTAAAGAGGTACTGATTCTAAATCAATTCGAGAGTAAGACTGTAAAGTAACCCTTGTTCATACCGCAATTCAGATCCGTTACTCCATTTCAATGTCAGTGCCATCGTTGACAGCGCTTTTAAGAATCATCATCTGGAGTCATTAACCTGCCCCTTGTTTAGTAAGGCACGGCTGAGAAAGGGGGTCTTCAGGAACCTCATTCGTCCTTCATGTTCTCTAAAACAAAATTTTCAACAAATACCTAAGTCCACCTCTGTGTCTTAGCAACCTATTTTTACAAAAGTCTGGGCTATAAATCTATGAAGAGATATTAAGCTGTTGCCGAAATTAACATTTTTTTTTCATCTCAGCAAAGTTAGAAAATGAGGCCCATGTTCAAGAAATAGTGCACAAAGAAACTGTAGAGCTAAGAAAACAGAGTGGCCATTGTATGCTAGGATAAGTTACCGAAGTGCAGGCCAAAAATAACTGGACCCAATATTCTTGTGAAATGTATTCTAGGTATGTTTTGATATAAACATTAAATGAAAATTTAAATCCTATGAATTGAAAACTTGGTAGGAATCTTACTTGCTGAAGTAAAAGGATTATTTTTCAGCATTAGGGAGGCAAGAGCTCAGTGCTTTAATTGCTGCCAGTAATGAAAAGCTGCAACTCGTTCCCTGGCTCTGTCTCGGTGTCCAGGAAGAGAGCTAGCCCCTAGCTAGTGAATCCCAGGAGAGAGCACAGCACGTTTCAGCTGGGATTTACCCATCTCCTCAGAACATGATTAACTCCTGCACAGACACTGGTATTCTTAAATTTGCTTTTTGCAGTCCACTAGGTAAGAATTTTTTCTCTCACCTTTTCTCTTTCAAAGGCCACCTGTTCTAGGGAGCCATCTCTGATTAATTCTAATTATGAAAGATAGGTACTTCTTAAGGCCAAAACAACACAGCATTAATTTGGCTTATTATATGTGATTCAGCTAATCACATATCTTTAGTCCAAGAACCAACTATTAATTTAACAAATATTATTGAAGACCTGATTTTTTTATTGAAAAATTGACTTTATAAGTTTACAGGTACACAGCCACAACTGTAAAGTATCTGTGCCCATAAGAAATAATAAGTCATTGAATTACATGCAAATACCTGCTTTGCCAAGTTGTGATAAGTGCTGGGAATAACAAAATTATTGATTCATTTATTTAACATTTATAAAGCACTTATAGCATCTCGAGTCCTGCCCTGCGTTAAGTGAATACAGTGATAGGCCTGATTGACAAGAGTTTCCCAGGTTAGCAGCAAAGATAATAATAACAAAGAAATCTGAGGACTGTTATGGTAAGGAAAGATAAGGCATTTGGGAAAACATAGTGACAACATCTCATTCCACTAGACTGGGGCTGGGGGAAGGTGATGGCTGATGACAGGTTGAGACCCAGCACTCTGCAGTAGAACTTGGTCTCAAGTTTACATTTTACGAGAATCACTCAGGCTGCTTCTTGGAGTTTAAGTGGGAAGGAGACAAAATGGAGAAACTCAATTCAGGTTTTGTTACAGTGCTGTGGAGAGCAGATGATGGCAGCCTGGGGTAGAGTAGAGGGAATTAAAAGACTTCCAACAGAGAAGAGGGTGTAAGAAAGATAAACAGACAGACAGATAATCCAGGATGTGTGTGAGGGGAAGAGATATTGGCGACTTGAGTTTCAGCTCGGGCATTTGAGTAAATAAAGAGGCAATGGCTGAGAGAACCAAATGGATTTGGGAGGGTTAAGTTTTAAAAGTATCCATTGAATGTCCCAATAGAAACACCTGTAAACTGTGAGGTATATGGTTCTAGAATCTAACGGGAAGATAGAACTGCAGAGATGTCATTGGTAAATATCAAACATACCTAATTATTAGGGTAGTCCCATTTTTCCAGTTAAAATCTACTCCAACAAGATTTTGTGACCGATTTCCTTATATAAACAGAGTTAAAGACTAAATTATCAAGTTCTGCTATAACATAAGTGTACTAATTATACTCAAATACTTTGTTATGTATTCATATTATGAAGATAAAACTTTTAAAACAATTTTACTGAAACTGCCTCTCGAAGTGTTTCTGTCATCTCCAGCATCCCATTTTGAATCTTTGATGTAGCCTTCCAGGATAGGTAATCCCTGGTGGTTTACATGAAAAATGTCCTCCATAGGCTCAGGTGTTTGAACACTTGGTCCCCAGAATGCTAATTGTAGATGGTACGGAAACTTTAGGAAGGTCTTGATGGAGGAAGTCTAACACTGAGGATGGGCTTTGAGTGTTTGAAGCCCCATCCCACTTCCAGTTTCCTCTCTCTGCTTAGTGTTTGTAGGTAAAGATATGATCTCCTAGTTTCCTGCTCTGGTCACCTGTTGCCATGGCACTATGGACTCCTGATGTGGGATTCTCCTCTGTATGCTGTGAATACCATTGGTTAATAAAGAAACTGTCTTGGGCCTGCACAGAGAATAGAGGTAGGTGGGGAAAACTAAACTGAATGCTGGGAGAAAGAAGGAGGAGTTAGAGAGAAGCCATGTAGCCCCATTGGAGCCAGACGGAACTTTACCCAGTAAGCCACAGCTACGTGGCAATACACAGATTACTAGAAATGGGTTAAATTAAAATATAAGAGCTAGCCAATAAGAAGTTAGAGCTAATAGGCCAAACAGTGATTTAATTAATACAGTTTCTGTGTGATTATTTTGAGTCTGAGCTGCCAGGCGGCTGGGAACACACTAGCAGCCTTTTACAACAAATTGGCACTCTAACATATGCTAGCTAAATCCATGTAAAACCTGAGAAAGCTTGAAAAGGACATAAACTCTTCTATAAGCCACTTTTTACTGGGAGCACAAAGGTCCTTGTGCTCACAGATAAGCCCTAGGGAAACCAAAAATGTTAAACAAGCATGGTTGTCTCTTCAGAGGAAGAGGTGTGGAACCTGTTTTCCACCCAGAAGGCTGGAAATGGAAGCAGCTAGTGCTCTAGGTGACATCTGAGCTATATGTGTAGCCAGGGGTTCCCCCAGGCTCCCACAAACAGGTTCTAGAAGACTTGAAGACCAGAACTGAAGCATGCCTGAGAACTGTAGTCTAGGACCCATCTAAAAGAACACCCACGTGTTGAATGTATAAAACAAACAAACAAAAAAAAACTTAAAATGAACAGACATGTATAAAGAAACCCCAAGAACACATGGTATCATAGAAGCCAAGGGAAGAAAATGTTTCAGGATTGCTTGAGTGGTTTACAGTGTCATGGGTCCTTAGAATGTCGAGGAATGTAAGACCTGAAAACCACTTGTTGGTCTTAGTAATAAGGTAGGTGGTCAAGGGCAGCCTTACCAAAGAGAAATGAGTCAGATAATAAGGCCCCCTGATGGCTTTCTCTTGTTAATGATTAGCAACAACCTCTTGAAGTTTGCCTATAATGGGGAGAAAAGCTTCATAACTTAGAATGCTCATTGTTAGGAAGGAAGTAGTTTTGAACGCTGATGGAAGCAGGAAATAGAGGAGGAAATGTGCAAGATTCTAAAGGGAAAGTGATAATTGATAGTTTTGGGAACAGTGCAGTAGATAATCTTGTGACTGTATCTCAGCCAGACCCACGATTATCTGACCTTAGTGGTCTCAAGCAACTACCAGTAGGCAAAAGAACTTCACAGAAGTTACACCCTGCTCCTGTGGTTTCCAGGCAGCTGGATTTGAGCATGTTTTGCTCTTGTAGCTTCTTAATGAAGCCTGAAAATAAGGGACAACATACATGCTACTTCCTCCCTAAAAGTCTATCCTCAAAGCACTCATAGTTAGAGCCCAAGAGATAGCAGTCACAAAACAGGCCGCCTTGTCAGCAAGAATGACAAGAGCTTGCTATTTTGGCTACATGCAATGAAAATCTGAAATTCTACCTTAAGAGAAAAAGATTTATTGAAAAGAAGGACCCTGGAATATTTTCCTTACCTCCTACCCCTTTGACAGAAACTCACTATGTAGCTCCAACAGACCTGGGATTCTCTGGGTAGACCAGTCTGGCCTCAAACTCACAGAGATCCTCTTATCTCTCCTCCCAAGTAGTAAGATTAAAGGTGTGAGCCACCATGCCTCCTTGATCCTGTATCTTTAGACAATGGTAAAAGAGGGCCTCAGAGAAGACTAAAGAATACAGTCTTCTTAAATCTTTTGTCTTTGCACCTCCCTGCACATGTACCAGAAAGCTTTATGCTTGCACAATGGCCCTTTCTGTGTCCGAGTTCACATAGCAGTAACTGACTACTGCCAGTTTGCAAGTGACTCTGCCAAAGTCTGATTCTGAATCAGTCAGAAACACATTTAATACGGATTGAGAAATTAAATTTTGGAGAAATAGCTTCGCTCTTTAGAGTGTTGGGTTGTACAGACTTCCCATTAAACAGATTCATGGCTAGTACAGCCTGCCCACCTGAAATCATTCAGGGAGTGGTTGTAGTAACATGGCAGCCTCCATTACAACCAACCAGCAAAAGAAGAAAAGGACAGTTTATAGAAACTACAGGCAGACAAGTGAACGGGAGCCTTCAGTAGCTGGCTTCCTTTTGTCACTCTGGTTTAGTAGACCAACCTGGTACTTAATAAATATTTGTCTGAAGAATTAAATATTTAGGGCTTATATAAAGATTTTTTAATTATGGAAGGGAATTTGATAGCAGACCAAGGATTTGCTTACAGAAAAAGAGCCAGAAATGAAGGGGGCTATGATGCAGGATGTACATGTTGGATGGGTTCCCAGGTGAGAGGACTAGGAGCTATCTATGAAGTAGCTAAAAGGTCATCTGCCACAAGAAGGGGAGAAAGGGTGTGACTGGTGTTTAAAGAAAAGTGGAAAACGTTGGGGGAGCTGCACAGGGAACTGGTAAGGGAGCTATATAAGTTTCCAGCTGAAACCATGACATTGTTGGGATTTTTCTCCACCTGGCATTGGTGTAGAAAGGGGCAAAGGTAGATGGATCTAGAGCTAAAGGTGTCAGTAGTGAATGAAGTAAAATGACAAGGATTAAGAGTACAGCATATGGAAGAAGCCCAGTGACAAGTCACATGGTTAGGGCTAGATAAGAAAGGAAATAAATTGAGAATGGGCAGAATGCCCAGGAGCAAATGCGGGTGTCCAGGAGTTGGAACACTCAAGAAGATTGCACAGTGCCGGTGTGACAGTGAGGAAGAACAGCGAATGTAAAACTAGAAGGCTGACAAAATCAAGGAATTTCTGGTGACACTGGCCTCTCTCTCTCTCTCTCTCTCTCTCTCTCTCTCTCTCTCTCTCTCTCTCTCTCTCTGTGTGTGTGTGTGTGTGTGTGTTTGTGTGTGTGTGTGTGTGTGTGTGTGTGTGTGTGTGTGATCACTTGTATGTTTGGAAATGTTCTGTTTCCTTATTGCTACTCTGGATCTGGCTCTACCCATTGTTTGCCACCGAGCTTGTACGCGATACACAGATACACACACTCCATTGGCACCCAGCTACTTTCTGCAAACTGCAGTGGCCCAAAAGAGAGGTTGTCGGAAGACAGCTAGCTAGCTGAGACCACCCCGTTACTCTCTCTCTCTGTCTCTCCCTCCCCCCACCCCTTCTCCTGTAATCTGCTCTCCAACAGCTGAACCGGACAACATAAAAGCCTCGAGAATCTGTTTGTTTAGCTTCTGTTTTATAAAGGCAATCTCTGTGTGGTCTCTTTGCTCAGCCCTGCTGGGAGAAACTGCTGAGAAATCCCCAAGCAAAAGATACCCTCAATCCTACCACTAACAGTGAGACAAGAAGGAAGAGTTGTCTGTCTCCAGGTTCTGCTCTTCTCCTGTAGAGGGGGATCAATAAGAATGCTTTTTCACTGGGGTGGCAGAATACAACTGTAATCCCAACATGAGGGAGATGGAGGCAGGGGGAGCAGAGGTTCTGTGACATCCTGCTTTTTCACTGGGGTGGCAGAATACAACTGTAATCCCAACATGAGGGAGATGGAGGCAGGGGGAGCAGAGGTTCTGTGACATCCTGCCTGGGATACATGAAACCTGTCTAAAAAATAAATAAATAAATAAAAAAGACTGCTGTCTCATATTGATCTTCCCCTGCCCTGTTTGTTACCACGCAATCTCCTCCAAGGCATTGAGGACAGAGAAAGAAGAAGGGACAGTGTTTTTAAAAGTCTGGTCATCTGCTGGGTGGTAGTGGTGTCACATGCCTTTAATCTCAGCACCCGGGAGGCAGAGGCAAGCGGATCTCAGTGAGTTTGAGGTTAGCCTAGGCTACAGAACAAGTTTCAAGACAGCTAGGGCTGTTAAACAGAGAAACAGAAAAACTCTGTCTTGAAAAACAAACCCCAAAAAAAAAAAAGAAAAAAAAAAAAAAAAAAAAAAAAAAAAAAAAAAAAGGACTGGTCACCCATGGGTCAGTGAAGTCACCCAAGATGGCAAGGACTAGGGCTTAGATATGTTTTTGGTGGGATTTTTTGTTTGGTTGGTTTTTGGTTTGTTTGTTTTTTGTCACCCAGGAGTCCACATGTTGGGAGCGTGGTCCTTAGTGTGACAATATTGGATGTGCCCCTTGAAGAGGTAGGGTCCAATGGGAAGTAACTAGTCAGTGCCCTCAGAATGCCCTGGTGATAATTCTGTGACAAACCCTGCAGTTGTCAGGAAAGAATTCTAGGCCCCTCTTGTAACTTCTGTGACTTCCTTAGAGAGCTCAGAGAGCTGCCTTGCTCCCTCTCGCATGCATTCCTTCCCTGATCTTACCCACCATGGTGTAACGCTGCCAGAAGGCCTCACCAAGCCAGAACCATGATGTTTGAACTTTCAGCACTCAAAACTCTTAGTAAAACAAACTTCTTTTCTTTATAAAGTAGTCATCTGGCCTGAGGATTTTGTTGTAGTTGTGGAAAACCAATACATGAAGACAGGAGGTGACAGAGGAGGAGTGAAAGACACTTTGCACTTAAGATGACTGGGAAGTGACTCGGAGATCAGCTAGGAAATAACAAAAACGGGAAAAGAAATTGAGAGAGGGAAAAAAAGAAAGCAAGACAAAATACAAATGGACCCAGAGCTGCTGCCGTGTAATATAGTCCTGATGCTTACCCCTCACCTCATCTGGATGATGAAGCCTAATCGCCGACAGGATGGGAGTAAGACAAGACTTGGGAGGGGATTAGATCATGCTGTCTGAGGCTCCAGAGAGCTCTCTCCCCTTTCGCCATGTGAAGATACAAGAGGGTGACTTTTCTGAGAAATCTGGGCTTCATAAGATTCCAAATACGCAAAAGCTGTGTTCTTTTACTTCCTACCCTGCAGAACTATGAGAAATAAATTTCTGTTGTTTTAATCAGTTTGCTGGGTTTGATTTGGTTTTGGATGGAGAATGTAAGGGAAATGGTTGGGAGTAGGGGTGGCCAGGGGAGTGGTAGGGGTGGTGGGAGGTGCATGTAGTACTACCGACTGGCCACTTGAGATGCTGAATGGATGAGTTAGGCAGAAGAGACTTCAGAGACAGGTTTCCCATAAAACAGGTAGGTGATGAAGGTCGTGCCTGTGCAGTGGTAGGTAGGGCATAAAAGTTTGTAGTTTAGTGGGCCCTCCAGGGGGCCAGAGAGGAAATGGTAAAGAGGGAGAGTTAATACTAAGAGTTTATATCAGTGAAGAAGAGACCCCAACCATTACTAAGCCAACTGACCAGACAGTGACACTAGGATGAAGTGTGGTCCCATATGTGGGTACAGTGGACACTGAAAAGCCTTTGATGTCTGCTCGGAATGTGGAGACTCACAGGGAAAAAGACAGCCAGTCTAGAGTCTCCACATGCAGCCTCACGTGTGACATGCTACAGCTGGAGCCACATGTGGGAGTAATGACCTCAGAGCAAGTAAGGAAGGAGTCATACCCAGGGGTTCAGAGTACTGCCCCTAAGAAGTTCTCCTGGCCACTAAGTCCCATTACCCCCAAATAATCCTCCCTCAGGACTATGTTCAAAACACACAGATTACTCCTAATCCCTTGAGTTAGATATTCCTATACTCTATATTGCCAGAAATCATCTGTTAGCTTCAGGATTTCTATATAGGAGAAACTTCAGGATGACAGTGTAGTTGGGTGGCCGAATTAACAAAATAGGCTGGTTTATAGTACAGTAACTGAAAGGATTATCAATTTCATAGATTTTTTAAAAAACACTTTTCTTTACTTTTATTAGACCTATTTATTTATTGCTGAGTGGGGAGGGTACAGTAGCACAGAACCATGTGTCATGGCATAGATGTGAAGGTCAGAGAGCAGCTTCTGAAATTGGTTTCTTCTCTACCATGTCATCCTGGGAAGGAACTCAGGTCATCAGGCTTGGCAGCAGCTGTGCCTTTACCCATTGAGCCACCTGCACAACCTCAATTTTCATATTCTTAAATCACAAATGTATTTATTAATAATTACCCTGGAGATATTATAAATATAAATTTATAGTTTCCTATTTTTAGCACTTTTAAATTCTCATTTCCTTTTTCCAGATGATGACTATTTTAGTTTAAAATATACCCTCTTATCACTGATTTTAAAAAAATCTTCTCTTTTGACACTGCATTTATGGATTGTTTTGTTTTATTTTGTTTGAAGCAGAGTCCTCTAGCTATCTCTGCAGTACCCCTGCTTCTGCCTCCTGATTAAAGGTATGCGCTACTATGCTTGGCTCAAATTTTCTAATATGAAATAAATGCACGTTATTGAACGCCTGGCAAATGTCTGAAAGTAGGGGGAAGAAATTCATTTTCCTCTACTACTTTTTCTTGTTGTCCTGTACTGAGAATTGAGCCTACACACTCAGGAATGCTAGGCCAGTGATCAATCATCAAGCTACATCCCAGGTCTTCTTCGTAACCTCTCCTCCCCAACCGACTCTGCCACACATACACCAGTGTGTATGAATGTTTTGCCTACATGTAGTTCTGTGTACCGTGTGCATGCCTGGAACCCACAAAAGCTAAAAGAGAGAGCTGGATGCCTCTGGAACTGGAGTTACATACGGTTTGAACATACAACCGGACCCAGATCCTCTAGAAGAGCAGTCAGTGTTATCAGCGGCTGAGCCATTGCTCCATCCCTCCTCTTAGTACTCTCTGTTGTGAGACAGTGTCTCACTAGTTGCCCAGGTGCCTCCTGCGCAGCTGACAAGTCTGCATCACAAAGCCTGGCTCCTTTAACCTTCGCCCCATAGGGTATGTCTGCTAAAGCTCTCTGTTGCGTGTCCTCCTCAGCCAGTCTCCACTTTATGTTTTGAGTCTCTCACTGAAGCCCGTGCTCACTGATTCAGGTAGACTGGGTGGCCAGAAAATCCTCCCACTCCACCTCCAAAGCACAGGCAGATGCCATTGTGCCTCTTTCAAATGTGATCTCTGGGCATCAAATTCAAATCTTCACGCTTCACAAGCACCTTACTGACTGAGCCAGCTCCCCAGACCAGTGTTTCTTTTTCTTTATTTATAACCCTACTGTGCAGTCACGTGTCATTTAACACCAGACACATAGCCTAAAAATGTGTCTTTGGGTGATTTAATCATTGCGTGAACAGTGTAGTTACACAAACTTAGGTGGTATATTCTACTAAACATGTAGGCTATATGTGTGTGTATAAATATGTGTGTATATATGTGTAGACATATATATATATATGATATAGCCTATTACTCCTAGGCCCATGATGAATAAAACATGATGAGTTAATCAAGCACAAGAGAAAATTATGCAATCAAGAGTCATGGCAAATGAGAAATATATGAGACCGCTACCATTGTAACATGGCATAATGCTTCGCAGCAGACATTTTTTTTAATAAGTAGAAGGAGCACATCTAAAATAAATATAAAATACAGTATAGTAAATATACAGGCCAATAACATAGCCATTTACCACTATCAAGTGCTATGCTCTGTACATAACTGGACGTGCTCCACTTCTACATGATTAGTAATGCGGGACTTTTGTTTACACTAGCATTACTCAGACATGAAAAACGCACTGCTATGACAGCTAGGATGCTCACTAGGCAGCAGGAAATTTCAGCTCCATTATAATCTTATGAGACCACCATCCAATGTACAATCCATTGTTGATCAAAATGTCATTATGAGTTGGGGATGTAGCTCAGTTATAACTTCTTGGTTAGCGTGCGTGGAGCCCTGGGTTAGAGCCACAGCTCGTCGTAAATTAGGTGTGGTGACACAAGCCTGTAACCCCAGTACTTGGGAGGTAGAGGCAAGAGGATAAGTTCAAAGTCATCCTTGGCTGCATGGTGATTTGGGGGCCACCCTGAGCTCCTTGAAACTGTCTAAAAAAACAAAACAAAATGAACAATTATATGTGTAAGATATATTCCTTCTTAAATGTATTTAATCATAAATATCTCCCATATGTATAATATGTTGAAAATACATATTATAATTTCACAAAATTGTGTAGATAGATTGTAATTATCTAATTCACTTTTTTTTTTCTTCTTGGATGTTTAGAATTACCCTTCCATTCAGTAACCATCAACTTGCTACTGTGCTAAACAGGATTCTGGGACCAGCAAATATAGTAGTGACCAAGGTAGGCAAATTCGCAGGGGCTTACGTTATAAGGGTGTGGGAAGGAACTGGTAGTATGTGTCTGGTGACAATAAACGCCACGAGAAGGGAAACAGGCAAGTGAGTCAGAGGAGGAGAGAGCTGCTATTTTACATAACATCGTGAACAAAAATAAGATGGTATAGAGTGACTTGTAATACTTTTTGGTCTCTCAGATTATTTTGTCAGCCAGAGGAAAGCTAGTTCACAGGAGGACAAACTGCTGAGTGTGTGAACGTTGTTGTACTCTGGATGTGTCTGCTCGCTGGTTTTCCAAGGGCAGTGTGATTTGTTACCGCTTTTGATGTAGCGTCCTTGAGTGTTTATGCTGCTTAACAAGCTTTGTTTCTTTGCACTGCTTGTTGATTTCAGTTAGCTTTTAAAAAGTAGAGACATGAACTGTTAATATATTTGCTACAGCTTTACCAGATTCTTGACTCATCTATTTCCCCTGTGGCTGAGGGTTGAACCCAGGACCTGACACCTACTAGACCAGTGCTCTATGAGCTATGTCCTGCTGTCCCTCGAGCACCCTTAGCTTTGGTGATGCGCTGCTCTCTTCATATAACCACCACCAGTTGTACCAACATTTCGCTGGATGATTATTTTTTCATTTGTGTCATCATGTTACAAAGCTTATTGGGGGCTTTTTTTTTAAAGATCATTTTGTTTTTCTATTTTTGTTTTGTTTTGCTTTGTTTTTTGGAGACAGGATCTTTCCATGTAGTCTTAGCTGACCTGAGACTCACTCTGTAGACCAGGCTGGCCTCAAACTTATGGAGATCCACCTGCCTCTGCCTCTTGGGTGTTGGGATTAAAATCCTGACTTGTCTGTCTGTTTTTCAATCACTACTTTACTACTTCAACCATTCAAGTATGAGACCAACTAATATCCAATAGTGCTAACTCTTCCTCGTTTTTGCCTTTAATGTGTGTTTGTGTGTGTGTGTTTTATGGTTTATTCTAAATAAAGTTTAAACCAGTTTGATCAAATATTCATTCTAGGCTGTTTCACAGCATTCTTATATCTTAATGCTACTAGGAGTGAGGTTTCTTTTTTAATAATATTTTAATGTTATTGCTCTTATACAGGCTAGATATTGATTTTTGTCAATTTATCTCATCCTATCACTTTATTGAGCTCTCTTTTTATCAATTCAAATAGATTTTTAATGGAATCTCTTTAGTTTTATAGGCATACAATTCATTTTCCCTTATACTTGTAATAGATTTTTACTATACTGATATTTTACTTGGGTACTTGATGTTTTAATGGCTATTACTATTGTTTTTATTTGAAAATATACATCCTATCAAGATAAGGAGTACTGCATCTGATGAGTGGATTTGACCTTGAATTTGACTTCTTAGATGATCCCTCATTGTATCTTGTATTTTCTTTTATTTGTTAGTGTTGTCTTTTCTGTTCTAGCTCTATGGAAGGGACTTCTCTGGGAGGGTTTGTCATTCACTCTTCCTCCTAGCACTCAGTTTCTGCCAGAGCTGTCATTATTACAGTATGCCTCCCATCTCCTGACCACCGTTGATTGGGCTTGTTTGGGACCACCTGACCCAAGCTTGGTGGGTTTCAGTACATATCTCCATTGCTTCAAGTATGGGTACCTGGCCTAAATGGAACCCATCAGAGATTCTTTAACGGGGAGTACTAGGAGAGTACAACCCAGTAGTTTACAATTTAGAATTTAAACCCCAGGAATTGGACTAGGTCATGTTTGCAGCATGTGGAGAAAACTAATATCCAACCAAAGAGACTCAGGAAAAGGGAGATAAGAAGAGTCAGCAGCAACCAATGAGATAATAGCTGGCTGACATTCCTGTCCCAGTGTCTGGTACTTGTGAGGTACAGCTGCATCTCTGAACCTCAAAGTTTACTTATGTGTGTGAACATGTATATGCCGTGGTACTCATGGAGAGGCTAGAGAACAACTTGTGCCAGACAGTTCTCTCTTTCAGCCATGTAGGACCCAGAGACTGAACTCGGGTCATCAGACTTGGTGTCCAGCACCTTTCCTGGTGGGCCCTGGACCTGGATTTACTCTTGCGACAGAAAGAAAGAGAGACGGCTTTCTAACTTCTTGAGGTAATAATTATTTTTTTATTTATACTGGTCTGTTCAGATCACGTTAGCAAGGAGATAAGAGAGGGAAGAACATAAAATATTGCTTTAGGCTGTCTTGCTCCACTCTCCTTGTGTCATATTTACATATTACAAGCCAGGCTTCTTCAGCTGTCCTGAGGCCCAAGGTAGTCCCAGGCTCAACGTGACCAGTTTTCCAAAGCGCCTATCTGAGCAGCAGATTGATTTCATAGCCTTGGGATAATGTGAGGGGAGGTGACCAGAGTGATAGCCTTTGAGAGCAGCATGCTCCCTTTCTGAAATACGGCCACGGTGCTGTCCTCAGGGCTGTCAGCTGGACACTTTGCCAGCCATAGGCAGGTAAAGAGGGAAAGAGTTGCCTCTGGGAACTGACTTTCAAAAGCAACACCTGTCCTGTCACCTCCCAGCATTCTCAGGGAACTGATAGTCCAAGTCTGAGTCTCCGTGGAAACGACAACAAGGGGCACTGTTCCCAGGTGAAGAGCAGATCAGAGGCCCTCACGCATTCCTGACAGCAATGCCACCGAGAATGTCAAGATCTGTACTTCTGCTTTTGAGACAAGCAATTGCCATTTTGGAGGCTTTTTAGTCTCTTACTCGAAGCTTAGAAATCAAATTGCTGAGTGCCAGAGGCCGGCCCCACATTCCCTGACTAAGCCACTAAATCAGACTAATTGAAGCAACAAATATGCCCGAGTGGAGCTTCCTAGAGAAAATGCAACCCTCGGAAGACGTGGCATTTATTTCCGACTTAGCTAGACATATTGATAAGTAGGCATTTCTGAGACCACTCTTTGTTCTATATCGACTAAAACCAATACGGAATGAGTGTAACTTTGTCCCGATTCAAACACAAACAGGAACACCAAATGGAAATCTGTAAGAAGAACACACGTCTAGGTCATGTCAGTAACAACTGATCTCTTTGATCTCCTGACAGCAGCTTTTAGATCTATATGAAATGATTTGAAGGCTTTGGCACAGGTCATCATGGGCCAAGTGTCCATGTCACAAATGCCTTCCAGACATGTTTACAGTTGTTTGGCTCCTTTGCTGGCGGTCTCCCCAGGACAGCTAGGAGTCTAAGGTTACCATCAGCGGACATTCCCTTTTTAGTCCTGATGTGGTGCTTTGAAGAGCGAAGTGGGACAAGGACAAATGACTTTGTTTATTCACACCAGCTTGACAGCACACCTCAAAACTTACTGTCTGGCCTTTCCAGTCGCAATGAGACAAATATTAAGGGGCTGGAGTTGGGAGGGTCCTTTAATAATTACACCATAGAGTTAAACCACGAGAAGGAAATCTTGTACTAGAACATGCTGTGATATGATGCAAAGGCATCTACCAGCAGCCCAGAGCAGCGCAGGGAGGGGAGGCATTTTCCTGAAGACTGCCATGCACCATGCTGATATGCTAAACAGGCAGATATTTTAATCAATGCCTAGGACCCTAAAATAAGCGCAAACGATATTGAGATTTTTATTTTAAATGAATTATTCATGGACCACATAGCAAATTAAAAATAACGCGATTGCACCATCCTTTTTCGCCAACACAAAAACTCTGAAAGTATAACCATGGCAAGTAGAATAACTTCAGCTATAGTTCAGAAGCACTGGGTGGGGTTCTCTTTGTTCCCAGTTGCATCGCTCACTCCCTAGGTTGCTTTCATAGATAATCCTCAAACCCCTGCGTCTGCAAATGTCAGATTTTAGGGAAACAACATCAGATCTGAGAAGTACTGTGAACTTGATCAACAGAGAAAGTAATTTGTAAACCACACAATTCATTTTTCTTTTAACTTGGTTTCAAGAGATATTTTAGGAGAGAACACTATTATCTTCTAGGCGGGTCCTAGCTAACTCCAGCTTCCTTGATTGGCAATTATAGAGACAACTTACACATTTTCCTGTAGGGGAGAGAGCACAGCTCAGGAAGCCGTGCGGTTGGAAGAGAAGGTAAAGCCACTCTAATTGGAGCCAGGAGACCAGGCCTTGGCTTCCAGTTCTGCCCTACTGTGCTTGCGTATTACAATTTCATCTGTTGCCAGAGCAGATGGTCTCTGAGTGCCACTGAGGCACAAAGGCCAGCTCACTGGATTATAGTTAATGCTGGGCTACTGAGTCCCTTAAGTCTCGCACTGATGAGTGGGGTCCTGGGGTTGAGTTCCAGGGCCTTTTGGCCACAACTATATTCAATAATATATCCCAGTATGCTGGAAAATGTTACCCAGTTTCTATGGGATCCATGCTCTTTTTATTTTCAAGACAGTGTGTCTCTGTAGCTTTGGAACCTGTCCTGGAACTAGCTCTTGTAGACCAGACTGGCCTCGAACTCACAGAGATCCACCTGCTTCTGCTTCCCCAGTGCTGGGATTAAAGGTATGCACCACCACCACCAGGCTTCAGAAACCATGATCTTAAACAACAACAGTGACAACAAAAAACCCACAGGCTTCTCTATCATTGGCAGTTGTCAGTCCGTCTGGAAACACAAAAGCCAAAATAAGGTGTTTTTAAAAGCATGGCATGAGACCTGGAGAGGTGACCCTATCTGTAAAGTGCTGGCTGATCAAGCATGAGGTCTTGTGTTTGGATAACTCCCCCTCCCCACCCCACCCCAGCACTGCTGCCACCCTAAAGACTCAGGCCTGGGAAAGGTAGAGAGGAGAATCCTGGAAATGCTGGACAACCAGTCTAATCAAACAGTAAGAGAAAGAGACCTTATCTCAGATAGATAAACAAATAAATAAATAAATGGAGGGGGTAGCGAGATGGCTCTGCAGGTAAAAGTGTTTGCTATGCCAATCCAACAACTCGAGTTTGGTTTCTAAAACTATGTTTAAAAAAATTCTGGGTGTGGTGGCATACAACTGTAATTAATCCCAGCACTCCTGTGATGATATGGAGAATCTCCCTGAAGCTCACGGGCCAGCTAGCCTGGATGAAGGAGCCTGACAGAAACAAGAGAAACCTTACCTCACTAAAGTAGAAGGACAGAGGTGACTTCTAGAAGTTGACTTCTGGCTTCCACATGCACGCTGTGGCATGATAGCACTCCAAACACACACACATGCACGCTGTGTCATGATAACACTCCCAAACACACACACATGCACGCTGTGTCATGATAGCACTCCAAACACACACACACATGCACGCTGTGTCATGATAGCACTCCAAACACACACACACATGCACACTGTGGCATGATAGCACTCCAAACACACACACATGCACGCTGTGGCATGATA
>NW_004949147.1:1917676-1962398 GCF_000317375.1 Microtus ochrogaster
GGCATGATAGCACTCCAAACACACACACACATGCACGCTGTGGCATGATAGCACTCCAAACACACACACACACACATGCACGCTGTGGCATGATAACACTCCCAAACACACACACATGCACACTATGGCGTGAAAGCACTCCCAAACACACACACACACACACACACACACACACACACATTAAAAAAATCAGTAAGTTCTAAAAAGCATGGTATGAACACAGTGACAGCTTGTGCGCCTTGGGCTTCCTGTCTCACTTGCCTCCTATTTCCCATTGTTAGCACGGAAGATCTTCGCACATACCCTCCTGAAATCACCCAAGTGATGCGTAGGTCCATAGAGAAATGTCCAAATATGGCCTAGACATGCTCTTCCTCTCGGCTGTTTCTCCAGGCTCATCTTTTATCATGGTTGCAGACAACCCTGCAAGAGCACCACCTGGCCCTGCTCCTCAGCCACCCCAGGTATTTGCATGCTTTCTTGCCTTTGCTCAAGCTGGGCCTTTTGATTAAAGTATACATGTCTAATGAATCCAACCCATCTTCCAGGCTTAAACTCTTCCAGGAAGCTTTTTTCAGCTCTACCATCTCTCCATCACTTGTTCAGCTGTTCCCTCTTTTGGGGGACCTGTCTAAATTTCTGTAATTTCACTGACCACCACATTATGATATATAGCTCTGTCTCCAGCACCAAAGCAGTATAGAAGAAACCACCTTATATATCTTGGTGATGGGACTGGCACTGTGGGCATCAGGATAATGTTTGTTGGGCAGATGGGCACACCAACAGATGGTTGAATGGATGGATGAATTTGGCTTAATGTGGTCCTGTTTACCAAAGCTCTGGTCTAAGCGATTCATGAATAAAAAAAAGACTATTTTACATAATGGATACGCATGTAGCAAGAGGCATGCCACAGTCTATGCTTTCATGTTAACCATTTTTTTTCTCCAAGGAGATGGTAAATTACCAATGTAGATACCAGTGAGATTGCTATAGGTAATATGAAACTTAATTCTCCCCAGATTTGACATTCTAAGAGTCTGGTCTTGTAAGAAAAGTCTGTCTAATTCTTATACCAAGGTCTTCTTGGGAATAGAATTGTGTAATGGGTGGCGGGCTAAGCCTGGGGACAAAGCTTTGTTGGCAGGGCCAAGGGACTGTCTTCTTGTTAAACTCTGGGGGGCACTCCCATGAGTTAGTAAGAAACCTCCCTTACCTTAGCTGCCGAGCCTAGAGCTTGGCTAAGTACTAAATAGAAGGAGAATCAAATGTCTGCGTTTCCTCTTCAATTCAAAGCATTATTTCTAGATAAAATAATGGAGTCTAATTTAGGAATTCAGATTTTTTTAAGTGATTGCCAATAAGGAAAAAAAATGGTTGCTACACAGAAGGAAAATAGCTGAACAAAACAGAGCCTGCACATTGAGCCAGACTTCTCTTTCTATGCCATCCTTGCCCTCTTGGCACAGGGAGGCGGGCACTACGGCAGCTGCGGTGCCTTTTTCTTCTGTCCTTCCTTCTAACCTAAATCAGAGGCACAGAATCAGGGAACTGCAAGGAACTAGTGAAGCAGGACTTTGTGCCACCGAGGAAAGCAGGGTGTGACCCTCGTATAAGGACAGTCAGTGAGGCCTCTGTGCTGTCGAGTTTCCGGGAATGCCAGAGCCTTCCTCCTAGGTGTCGGGTTCTTGCTTTCAGGAGGCATTTTTGACTGCACAAAGACGGGAGTGTCTTTTTGAGTTTGGACTTCCTAACCTTGAGAAGGAATTGACGTGCCGTGCTTCTTCAGGGTGTGAAATGAGCAGATGGTGTTGTCTCACTCCAATTTGTTTTGCATGGACTGAGAGAAGGCTGTGGGGGAAGGGACAAATGTGCTCTATTCCCAACTGCTAAATACAACTTATTGGCAAATACAAAAGAGCTTCTTCACTTGTGTTGGACCATTTACACCCCCCTCTCGTGCATATGTGCGCGTGTTTGCGTGCACGCGCGTGCATGTGCGTGCATGCTGCACACATGTGGTAAGGATTTAATTCAGGGCACTGGGCATTCTAAATCATGGGCTGGAACTCATGATCCTCCTGCCTCAGCTCCCAAGTGCTGGGATTACTGGTGATCACTGCTGACATGATCTGTGAGCTCTCTGAAGTCAGGGAAATCTAACACATGCTTTTTAAAAAAATACCAATTGTCCCTCGACAGGTTATGTTCAACTCATTTTAAACTTTACATTTATCCCATCAACACAGAAACCCCAAAGTGTCCCAAGGGAACTAAGACAAGGGTCTGAGGACTCTCGTCGAAGAAGCTGCTAAATTTCCAGTGATCTCTCAGGTGGTTCTCTGGATGCTTAGGAAGGGTCATGACCTCTCACCTTCCATCTTGTATCAGGAAGCTTTGGGACCTTCTGCCAGGCAAGCATTGGAAACTGCACCCAAGGAGAAGGCTGAAAGGCTGAGCAGGGGCTTGGGGGTGCATCAGCCAGGATGGTGTGGATGCTCTCTTTCCACTGAACCCCACCTTGGTGTACCTATAGCACCTTTTTATGAGCTGCCTTTTCAGACATGGGCCCCAAGGCACCAATAACTAACACATGGAGCTGCTGACGATTTCTTTGGGGAGACAAAAAGGAGGAGGAAAGAGTTAGCATCCATACCTCCCAAAAACGCCCTCAGACATCATCACCTACACAAATATTGAGTTCTCTCTGTAGAAAGTCTCTAAGGGAGCTCCCTTTCCAATTTTGCTTAGACTTCTCAGTAAAACCCTTTGCAGTTATTGGATATATAACTATGTAGAAAGCGTCTAGAGGGAATCTCACCTCCACCTCCAAGAACACTGAACAAGAGCCAATAGCTTCCCAAGGGCAATGTTGTTAGAACTTTTTCTGTACCTTGGTACCAGCTCCATCCCTATCTCTAGAACCCACTGATTCTATTTCCTTCTCTGTTGGAAGGGTCTGCTCCTCCCCCGAATTATCTTCTGTTTCTTTGACTTATTTTTCTCCTCCTGTAAGTCACCCAGGTGCACCCGAGTCCTTCATTGCTTTGGATGCTCTTCTTGCCGTCTCACAAGAGTAAGGATGCACTGGCTGCTGCCTCTGTGGAGAGCGATAGTCTGCCACTTCCATCCTGCCGGGATCCCTTGCTGACGATGTCGGATCCGGGGGCACTAAATCACATCCCAAGTGAGATTAACACAGCATACAAAGAGAGGCAAACAGGTTCGCTCTCCACGAGGACTGTCTGGGGATAGACACTGATTCTGGAATCCCTCCTGATCTCCACTGTTCAGCTTGCTGGACCAACAATTGTTCATTTAGACTTGGCTCTGACTTTTGGAAGGCACAAGGACCCAGCTCCTGGCCCAGCAGTTAGGATGGATGCTGCTCTCTTGGCTTAGTTGGCCTTGCTTGAACCAGCTATGGGAAGCTCCCGCCTAGGAAATTCTCGGTGTGAGTCTCTTTCCCCATTTAGTCACTAAGGTAGCAAAAAACATAATGTTTCAGAGAAGAAACAATATGATTTTACATAGGTTTGCCAAATGTCTGGTATTGAATTAAACAATCTGGAATTTTAACTTCTGGTCTAGGTATAAATAAATAAATAAATAAATAAATAAATAAATAGGAAGCCCATATTTCTGAATACTTTCTAAAACGCAAAAGGACTAGTTCTATAATAAGCATATATATGTGTATATACATACAAGTATCAATATAAAGCATTTTAAAATATGAATACATTATTTAAGTAAACAGTGTTTACATAACTTTTTCTTCTTATTTTCCATGTGGGTCTGGTAGTTTTATAGAAAAACCTAGAAATTTTTGTTGGATACTAAAACTGAGGGTCTGACTCAGTGGGAGAACATTTGCCACGCTAGCATTCATGAAGAGTTTGGTTCCAACCCCCATCTTATCAAAAGATAAAAATAAAGAAAGTAATTAAAGAAGTTATTCTTGAACACCATACCCTTTCCACGTTTACTTTTAAAGGCTCTATAATTTTACACAACAAAGTCTGTAGCTTGGGGAGGAGCCACAGATAGAATTGTGTCTTGAGTGATGCAGAACTATTTTCCAATGTTTGGTTTCCAGCAGACTATAAAATGTGGTCTCCCTGGAATTTCTTTCCTAATCTTAAAAGTCCGGATGGGTTTCAGAGGCCATTTAATCGCGCTCTTCATTCCTTTTCACTTAATAATGTATTTTAAAAGCGCTACTCGATATCTAAGAGAACCTCATGAATTCTTTTAGCAATTTCCCGTTTTGAACTAAGAAACATTTTTGAAGAAAAATAAAGTTGGAAGCGACAAAGGTTAGGGACTGCATTAAACAGTGCCGACTTTTCGCTTCTGAAAGTGTGCCAGAATATTGTCTTCTCTGGTTTATAATTTTTCTCTTTCCCTTGTCACTTACCAATTGAAAAGAAGTTAAAAGGTCATATCTTTCTCATCCCATCACCAAAGTAAACATTTCTCCAATTACCCATAAAGGGCAGATGTTTCCAAGGAATTATTTATTGTTTATTAGCAAAAGGCAAAGGCAGTAAAGGAAGGTTCTGTGTTACAATATGAATTCTTGGCAGTGACATTTAAGTACCCTAAGCCTGAGGGAAGAAAGAAGAAAAAAAGAAAGAAAAATTGTTATATCTAGTATATGTTTAAAAGTTTGTGACCAAGCAGGGCAGTAGTGGTGCATGCCTTTAATTGCAGTACTTGGAGGCAGGGGCTGGCAGATCTCTGAGTTCGAGGCCAGCTTGGTCTATAGAGCAAGTACCAGGACAGCCAGGATCACACAGAGAAATCCTATCTCAACAAACAAAGTTTGTAACCATCTTCCTGCTAAAATGTATGGCCACAGATGATCTGAAAAGTATATTTTAACATTTTTTTATTTTAATGTTTTATGTTTATGAGTGTTTTCCCTGCATTTATGCCTGTACACCATGTGTGTGTGCCTGGTTGCTCATACACTGGAATTACAAATGGTTGTGAGCTTTTGTGTGGGTGCTGGAACAGAACCCAAGTCCTCTAGAAGAATGTTCTTAGCTACCAAGCCATTTCTCCAGTCCCCAAAGAATCTTTTTTTAAAAAAAATAAAACAACAACAACAACAAAAAAAACCCAGTGCTTATTTGGGCCCATCCTATAACCCAAGGTAGCTTCAAACATCTGGTAATCCTCCAGCCTCAGCCTCCCAAATACTGAGACAGTAGACATGAGCCATCTCACCCAGCAAAAGAGCATTTTGTAAGGATCACCTTCACAATTCATTTGTTTCACAAATGTATCTCACCTGGTACCGTTAGAGACAGCTGAAAATAGAGCAGTGAAGAACAGACAAAAGTCCTTGTGTTTTGCAGCTAGCAGAAGGAAGTCTGTTTCCTTAGCTGTTGGAGCTTATTTAGAGGTAAATACTGTATATAAATTATTACTAAACTCCAAAGAAATCCGTGCTGTTAGTCCTCTGGAAGGGAAAGCTGAGATCTGTCTCCACATTCCTCCTTGGCCCCAGATCAGAGTTGCTAAGCTCAACAATTATACATGGTCCATTTCCGGACAAAGAAACTCTGAGTCCCTCAAACAATTTTCTGATACATCTGAGCCTGACCTGGTAGTCCACATAAGACAGTCATTTGAGAATGTGTATACTTGTGTGCTCAGGTATGTAAAAAGGTCCACCGCCATTTTTTAGTTAATGATGTATATATATGCACATATGTACAGGTGTCCATAGAGGCTGGAAGAAGTCACAGGATCCACCTGTCTATGCCTCCCCAGTACTGGGATCACAGATACACACCCCTATATCCAGATGGGTCTTGGGGATCCGAACTCAGGTCCTCGTGCTTGCCTGACAAACACTAACAATTGAGCAGTCTCTATCACACTATTTAGAAACTGCTCTGCTATGAGAAAAAGAGGGTTTTTGTCTTTTTATTTTTTATTGAAATGTAAAAACACTGAGCAAGGAGATAGTCTCATGTTGGCCACATAAATACAACCCTATGGGATGCATGGGCTATGAGATAATTGGGAAGAAGCCACATCTAACCCAGATTCCCCTCTCTCTGCATCCAGCTTATCTCTTCTGCTCAGGGAACAGCCACCCTTGGACGAGTTGTTACTTGCCTTCCTAGATTGCCGCCTGTGTGGCCTCGTGATTCAAAGATGCAAAGTTCTCATCCTCTGCTAAATCACTGCAGCTGGGGGTGGGAGAGAAGGAACGCTGGTGTGCAAGCTGGATGCAGGACACTCCACATGTCATATTGGTTCAGCCCTGCAGTGGGTCCTAAGAGCAGGTTTCCTCATCCCAGAGATGAGCAATGTGAGGCTCGGAGAGGTTAAATGACAACCCCTCTGGATCACATAGCCATCAGTGCTGAAGCCAATCATCAACATGACCTTTCCTCCCCTCCGTCCGAATTCATTTCTCAAATTCCTTCCCTCTGTGTGCCCAAAACCCAAGGACAGCCTCGAGAGTGATGAATGCCTGGCACGAGGTTGAAAGTGAGCAGAGAGAACAGAGAAACGAAAGGAGAGACAAGAAGGAAACATCTTGCTGACTCGACAGTTGCTTGGAGGTAGGATCCAGGAAAGGGCTGTTACATTCTTACTGCTTTGATACAATTTCTGATTCTCAGAAATACTGACTTGGCAGGACCTTAGAGGTCACGTAGTCCAACGCGCCATTAAACGCTTTCTTCAGTCATTAACTCGCTTTATTACTGTTGGTGATCTGGGAAGTAGTGTCATTGACTTGGCAAGTGCGTGCATTTCTCTGAACCACAGTTTTCCACTGTCTCACTGAGGGCTTGCCTGGAGATGCTTGGCTTTAATAAGAAGAATTCTTTACATCTGCATAGCCTTTCACAGCTGTCAGAAATGCTTTTGTTCATATACACTACGCTCTTAGGGGGGAACCTTTTATGGTTTGAGAAAAACTAGAATGCAGCATAAACCTGGATTCAAATTCCCACTCCACACCTCCAGCCTTGTTAACCAGAGCAGGTCATTTAATGTCTTTAAACTTCCTCCTTGCTATCTTTTGGGTTAAGGCTCCAAGTCCTCATCTGGAAAGTGGGGATCACAAAGCCTTCCGCATGGGGCTGAGTTAAAGGTTAACTCAGGTCACATATATAACTGGACTTAGTCTCGACAGCTCTGGGTTGATTGCTTTTGTCTTCTTTCCTTCCATAGCTCAGAAGAAGGAACTGAGAGGAGGCAAAGTCAAGATAAAACAGCCAGCAGTTGGTAAGCAGCAGAAACCAGGCCTTCCCTTCCAGGCACTGCGCCCTCCTGCCTGGACTTTCTCTCTCCTCCCTTACATTTGGTTGATGAACACCTTCCACTTTCCACCTGAACTCAGGGAAAGGCCATCTCCACTTTCCTTTAACCACACTAGGCTTTCTGCTCTGCACTGTCTGCTCTTGGTGTTGCTGTTCCCCATCGCCTCTTTGCCAATTGCCCGTGTTTTCTACACTGTTTGGAAGTAGAAGACAAATGGGCAGGATGCTTTCAGCCATGCCTCCAAATGTGAAATCTGGTTTTCAGATAGGACACCAAGCAGCGGTGATGGCATCCAGGCAGATGGGCTCTGAGTCTCCTGGCTCCTGGTACCCAGTGTGATGTGTTGCCGCCTGCCTCCTGGCTTTTGATTACTGCTCCCCTAGCACAGCAGCTTTCCCAACCCTTCTCAAACAGACTGTGATTTAAACAGCCCTAACTTCAGCCTTTCACATACCCTTGAAACACAGAGTGCTGGTGCAGTCCACTGGGAGCCCCTCAGATGAATCATGGAATTGGTGCTTCCAAAGAGATCACTCTCCCTAAGCTACACAGATATGCATGCAAGTCTTTAAAATCTGTCTTTATTTGGGTCATTCAAATGCGTGGTCACAGTGTTGTACTGGATTGAAAAATAAATGTGTAGGCAAGTAGATTTATAATATAGCATGCATACATAGAGTGTTTTATTTGTTTAGGCAGAACACTTAATAAAAAGATACTGGTCATTCAGTTCCTTGATCAGAAATTCAAGTAGTACAACTGGAATATTACCCAGCACAGAGAAAATGTGGTGCCATAGATGTGAGAGAATTCTCAAGAGAGCTTCGTGTCAGCCTACCTGGCTATCTACAAGCAGAAGAAATTCCTAAACTAATCAGAATTGAGAGTTAATGGGCCCCGAGGAAGATCTCCACTCCACTGTGAAGCTTATTTGCAAATCTGATTTTTTTCCCCTGCCACTAAATGGCAACCACTTGCGAATTCCCATCGATGAAAAAGATCCTATCTGTTTTATTGGGCACTACTCTAGAGATACTCTCCCAGAATTTGCCGACTTTCTTCCTCTAGGTTTCTTCTCTCATTGCCTCAAAGGGGGTCAGGTACTTACCTACCATGGCCCAGACTGTGCAAGGCCCAGTCACTGCCTGGTGCCTCTAGACTGGTGATTTCTAAAGATCTTGGTTTTCAGGGAGGAGAGAACAAAATCTATTTAGCTCTTGACAGGAGTTCAATTGCTTTTGCTCCACCCCCAAGGGCCCCCACCCCCCACTCGACCTAAAACTCTCATTGCCAACTCACTTCACTCATCCTTTGCTACTCTCTCTTGTTGTGGTGGAGTTGTTTTGAAGGGTAATTCGGATAAATAAAGTTCCGAGGGTAGGGCTCCCCGTGGTGAGACTAGTGGACTTAGGTGAAGATGGAGGAGGAGATGAGGAGATGGAGGAGGAAGAGGAAATAAAAGAACAAACTGGGCTTACGTATTTGTTCTGTCTTGCCAACACTTGGCTCCTTCCACGTCTTGACACAGCAAGAAGCCTTTCACCAGCTGCAAGCCCTCAGCTCTGGACTTTCCAGCTTCCAGAATGGTAGGAAAATTGTTTTCTTTGTAAGTTAACAGTCTCAGATAATGTATCAGAGCGTCAGAAAATGGACTGGGACCCAACCCCAGAGCTCTGACTAAGCAAGAAGAGAAGGGGAAGGAGAAACTGCCCAGTGAGCAATGGGGATGGCTCCTTGGTTCCACCGAATCAAGATGGTGTGCCTCGTCTTCCATGGTCTCTTATCCCCCATCCTGGCCCCCCTTCAGTTGAGCTAAGCAAGAAGCCAAAGCAACAGAAGGCAAAGCTACAGAGTTTGTGTGTGTGAAGCTAGAAAACAAGGAGCCTTTCCCACGTTCTACCCAACCTTCTACTGTGCTCTCAAATGCCCTTGCCCCGCTGCCAGAATGCGTTTGAGAACGCAACTCGAATTTACTCCCTTTCCCCTGGATTCCCATTTATCCAGAAAAATTCATAGTGGCAGTCATCTAACCTTTGTGGGGTAACAAAACATCAACATTTCCCTGAAACATTTTCAAAATATGCTTACAAACAACATTGTTGAAAAGAGGCAGAAGCAATTATGCATACGAATCTGGCACAGCCATTTTGTGAACTGATTATAGAAAAAGAAATCTAATTGTCTTTTTTTTTTTTCTTGGAAGAAAGCAGAAACCAGTAAGTGTTAATGAGCCCTAAGAGTGGGCCCTTCATAAAGCCTGGTCCCAGTCTACCTGCCCCCACCTCCAGGCTCTGACACTCACTCCCCATGGATCCCAGCCGCTGGACACAGGGGCTTCCTTCTAGTTCATACATTTAGTTAGCACACCATTAGTATTTTGGTATTTGTCATAATATGAATAAACATTTTATTATTTTACCATCTCTGACATCCCCATCTCTGGCATACTTCTTTGATATGTGCTAATATGGTGTTTCCTCTATGTGAATATGCTGCTGGTATTCCTGTGTATCTAAATTTTCTGTTTTAAAACTTAAAAATTTTATGCATATGGGGGTTTTCCTGTATGTATGTGTGTGTACCATGTGATTTCAGTCCCTTTAGAAGCCAGAAGAGAGAGCTGGATCCCCTGGAACTAAACTACAGATGGTTGTGAGCCACCTTGTAGGTGTTGGGAATTGAACCTCAGCCCTCTGGAAGAGCAGCAAGTGCTTTTGACCACTGAGCCATCTCTCCAGTCCTAAGTTTCCCATTGTTTGGTTTTGGTTTTGGTTTGTTTTAATTTGGTTTTTCAGGACAGGATTTCACTGTATAGCCCTCTCTGTCCTGCAACTGGTTTTGTGGACCAGGCTAGCCTTGAACTCACAGAGATCTGCTTGCCTGTGCCTCCCAAGTGCTGGGATTAAAGGTTTGTGCCACCACCGCTCAGCTCATGATAAGAATTTTAAATTTTAAATCTGACATCGATCAGATTGGGTTAGGATACAATCCTAAATACCCTTATTTTATTTTATTTATTTGGCTTTTTGATACAGGGTTTCTTTATGTAGCTTTGGCTGTCCAGGAACTCTGTAGACCAGGTTGGCTTCCAACTCACAGAGATCTGCCCTCCTCTGCCTCCTGAATGCTAAGATTAAAGGTGTGCACCATCACCACTCAGCCCTAATATCCTCATTTTAATGCAATCAGGTTCACATAAACTTGGAGTGGCATATTTTATCCCATAAACAGCAGATTCACACACACACCCCTCCCCTATGTGAAAGTGTATTCCTAAGACAGAGGAGGGTGTCCTGACCACCACATGAGTTGCTACCTTAGATTAGCAACAGTATCTGGAGACATCAGTCATGTGAGGGCAGAGTTGGTTTCACTCGAAGTATAACATACACAAGAGAGAACTGGTCTGGGCCACTTTCCATAAAAGGCAGCCTCAGGTGTGGCAAATGTTTCTGGGCTTCCTATGGCTATCAGCCGCTGGCAGTATTTCAGGTGCTCCTTCCTTCCCCACCTGCCAGGTGTCCGTCCTGGACACAACGGTGTGACTATGCCCTGCCCACCCAGCTTACATAAGCCATCTCCAGGCCTGGAATCTATTTGTCTCTCCCTGCCTCACTTGTTATGACCCATCTAAACACACACACACACACACACACACACACACACACACACACACACACACGCACACCCTACACGCCCTGCCCTGGTGGCAGAACAGTAGCTCCTTTGTAAACCAGTTCTCTTGGCTTTGCCTTTCTCTTTCTGCTTTCCTTCCCATCAACGCATGAATCCCATGAATTATTTTCTAGGCCACATTTATCTCGCCCCAGCACCTCTCTAGCTACCTGCTTTCTTGGTTACCATTTTGCCTACTGAGCCTGGAATATTAGTCCAACTCTGCACACAGTTACTAAGGTACAAAGATGGGGTGACCGTAGCTGGCACAAGAAGGAGGTTCTGGTTTTCTGGGACGAAAATGGTAGAACTTCACTTGGCCATTCTCAAGGTAGCAGAAAACAGTCTTTCTGGGATTAGGAGTGCCCTGTCCTTTGGGAAAGCCAAACACATACACATAGACAAGGCAGTCTGCCACCCGTCCTCAAGCATGGCAGAGTCAGAAACGTCTACGTGGGGACAGGAGAGAGGGACAACTCTGGGCACTAGTCACCTGGCTAGATTCTATGTAGACTGATAGGCTGAAGTCAGAAAAACCTGGACTGTTGCCGTGGAAACCTGCGCCTGGTCCTTTTGCTGCCATCTGTCCAGGGGGACCTCTTTAGCTCTCCTTCAGATGCCCGGATGAATTGCAAAGCCGCTGCTACCACTGCCGCCACCGCCACCACCACCAGAACATTTTCATCCCAAACTTCCAAAGACGTCGTGCCAACCTTGTCCTCCCTGTTGTTCCGAAATCCCTTCCAAGCTGTCTTGCTTAGGCAGGATTTTACAAGAATCTCTCTTTTTAAAGAAACTCCCTGTTCCAAGGAAGGCCATGAATCTCAGCATTTCCTCTTCACTCATAGTTTAATGCAGACTGCTCTCACTCCCGGGTACTTCTCTACAGTGGGAAATGAGGGTAAAAAAGAGGGTGGAGCTGGACTGTCTCCCCCCAAAACCTGTTGCATTGGAGAAAAGAGTGGAGGTGGTATCATCACTCGTCTGTTACAGATGAGAAAACTGAGACCCGGTGTACTAAGTGTCTGGTCCAGGGTCCCATACCAGTAAATGAAAGGGCCAGGATTTGAACCCCAGTTTCTGTGAGTCCAAAGTTGGCATCATCATTCTGCTCACCAGAATAGTCTCTGCGCACAAAGGATTTATTTTTGTAGAGTAGAGGAGGAAGGTGGAAATAGAGTTAAGCAGATGGGCAGTGGTTAAAGTACTTGCCACATGAGCCCAAGGACTAGAGTTTGGATCCCTAGAACTCATGTAGATGTCACAAATGCCACCTGGGATGCTAGATGTAGAGACAGGGGATCCGCAGATCAGGCTAGCTAGCTGGGCTAATCCTATCTGCAAGTTCTGGGTTCTACTGAGAGACACTGACTTGATGAATAGGAGGCAGTGACCAACTTCAGGTCTCTGCATGTTCTCCCATATATAGGCCCTGCACACACCATGTATCCAAGCACACATGTGAACACACACCACACATGCACCCTTACCATACACATATATACGAAAAGGAAAAAGGGGGGAGGGGGATGACTCCAGAGCTTGTTCCCTCATTCAGTGAGCTAGCTGACTGCACACATGTGAGATTCGGATTTCTCGTTGGTATGCCTGGTCTCTGGCGCTTCGTCTCCTCGCTTTGCTGCGGTCCTCGGCATCCGTTCACGATCGTGTTTCTCGCGTGTGCGATCGGCTAATGACAGACTTGTAGTCTCTTTTCCATCACACCGTTCTCAGCTTTCAGGTCTGCCCTCATCTTCACCTCCAAGAAACTGTCCTAGGCTTGTTCTCCACTTCTCTGAAGTGTTCTTTCCTCAACCAATTACCATTCCTCCTTTGTAATCTCCCTCCGCCCTGACTGCCTATAAAAGCAGGTTGGAAAGCCAGCCTGTAAATACAGAAATGAGCCTTCCATTTTGTCATTAGGCATTAGGCTTTAACCAAATAAAGGATGTCTGCTGAGGACCTGGGAACCTCTTTAGAGATGGTTTATATGCCCGAGGCCCACGAGTTTCCATCTTCCCGGTGAGTCCACACTCCCACCTTGCTCTCAACGCTAAGGCAGTAACAAGGCAGAAAGCCTGTCAAGCACCGGTCCATAAATGACTTTAAATGCACCAATTATTTTGCGGTTTTCCCAGCTGACTCCTGCACCGCTCAATACTCTGTTCTAGGCAGCTGTAAGTGTCTGCACATCTTGCTGAAGGCTTGCAGGTTTGATTTCTTGGATATTTAGAACTTGGGAGGAAAAACAAAAACAACAACAACAACAACAAAACAAGCAAGCAATTCTTATTTGAAAAATCATACTTTTTTTTTTGTGCTCCTTAAAGGGAGAACTTAAACTCAGTGTCAACCAAACTCCAATTGGCCCAGAAGCACATGTCAGACTGCATCTGTGAAGATAAGCTCCAGTGAAAAAAACCAGGTTGACACACCTCTCTCACACTTGAAATCAACCCTCAGCTGTGTGTAGCTGTCTGCTTCGATGCAGAGAAGCTACGGGAGGCACCGTCATTCGACGTAGCTGGAGCACGATTATGACTTCTTTGGGTTCTGAGGGTTGTGATCAGATGTGTTTGGGTTAATTCTTGCCGTCACTTCTCTGCTTCTGCTATGGACTCCATCAACTCCTTTTCTGTCCCCTTCCCCTTTTTCTGTTAAGTGCCTGTCTTTTCTAGGCACTGTGGGAGGGAGCTGCGAGGAACGGTCAAATAGACCCTTTCAAGAGCTCTCAATACCAGTAATGTAAGCAGATTGTATCACTGGTGGCTGGACCCTGAAGAGAATTTCAATTCTAGCAGAAGCAGACGGAAATAGGCTTTTAAAATCTTTCCTCCTCGGATTCTAACCTGCTTGGGAGCTAGCTGCCCACTCTTGCTGGTCTCCTAGCAACCAAGCCCCTTCCTCTGCAGGCACTGCTGCTGTCCATGGGGCCAGGCTTGGGAGAGTCAGCCTCTCCCTGCCCTCCCTGGCATGGCACAGGGATGTTACTGAGGGAACCGGTGTGAGCGCTTGGAGAAATTGTTAAATGGTCTGTAAAATGCTCTGTGAGGGTGACAATCCAAATAGGGGCACCTTTTGCACGTTTTAGGGGATCTTGGGATTTCAATTCATCCTTCTGCTTCCTTCCAATAATAGCTTGCACGCATGGAATGCTTTATATTTTACAAAACCCTTTTGCATCCATTACCTCATGCAATTCCGGAGGAGGACCTTGAGAGACCTCCACAGTGAGGGAAAGCCTAATAAATTTTTGTTAGTTTTGCTATTTTAAAGGACTTGGGAAGAAACTCCAGATCACGCAATTAATAAAAGAAAGAGGGAATTCCAAAGGCAAGCCTTCATCATCATCACCATTAAAATTAGGGCTGGGACCACTTAAGTTGTGCCTTTGTGCCAGGAGCTTGAGTGGTACCCGGGCAAAGTGATGCATTCTCTTTTTTCCCTTCAACCCTATTATCCTCCTGCAGAAGCCACCATAGGCATTAAAATTGACCAGGAGAACTCTTTGTTTATAGCATTCCTATTCTGTGTCTTAGCCATAATATTTTTTTTCTGTGATAAAAGGAAAAGCAGGAGAGAGAAAAGGGTTCTGTGAGACCCGCAGAGGCTTCCATAGCAAACATCCCAGACTAAGTGTCATGAACAACATTTCTCACGGGTCTGGAAACTGAGGGTCCTAGGTAAGGTGCAGCAGAGTTAGTTTCTGCCGGACAGGGATCTCTTCCTGGCTTTCTGAGTCTGTGACTAGTAAAGAGAGAGCACAGATATTCCCTCCTCTTCTAAGGGTGTTAGAATTCTAGCCTGATGGTCCCACATATCTTTGTCACGTTCTTAAAGGCTCTAACTCAGTAGCACGGATGACAGATCTCCAATATATAAATCTGAAGGAGCACAATTCAGTCCATAAAAAGCTCTATCTTTCTCCTGCATGATGGAGGGCAGAGATGCAAACTCTCCTCATTTAGCTCAGAAACCTACCGAGTCCTCCTGAGCAGAAGATGGAGATTTGACACTCAGAAAATTTGTCCCAGTGATAAAAATCTGTGTTCTCCTCTCTCATTGCAGATTGGAACCCTTCATGAGCGGTTATCTATTCTCCGCAGCTTACAACGTGTTTATCATTTTAATAGTGTTCAGGCAACTAGCTTGATTGTCCTAGCAGAGTCCAGAGCAGGGATGGGGGATGGAGGTGGATGTAAAAACGCAGTCAGGAAGGTGCTCCTATGGCCTTGCTTACTAGGACAGTTCCTGGCGGTCTCCGTTCGCCAAGGGAAGGCAGCAGCTGCAAACCTCAGGGACCTCCTTCACCACCATCACCTTCCAAACCAGCAGATGTGGTACCCAGTGCTACCGTGGTCCCCAGAGATCCACTTACACAAGACTTTGCTTGAAGGCAACCAAGCCAAACAAAGTTGTAGCTTCACAGGTTCATGAATTCCTCAAGAGAACATGTGAATGTAAATTTTAAAACTATTTTCATGTTGGTGATCATGCTAGTTTACAGAAAAATTCCAAAGATGGTGCAGAGAGTTCTCCATACCCCTCCACTCAGGCTCCAAGTCCCCGGTGTTCTCTCCCATTACCAAGTCCAAAATAAGACAAGGAGGAGATGGCTCAGTGGTTAAGGGTGCTTGCTGTACAAGCATGCGGACCTGAGTTTAAATTTTCACACTCATGTAAAAAGCCAGGGGTGGCACACGCATGTCAGTAGCATCAGCACCATGTTGGTGGGGTGAAGATGGGAGACATGAAGGATGCCTGCCAGCCTAGCTCTAGGTTCACCAAGAGACCATGTCTCAAGAGTAAGGCAAGGATCGGGGAGGTGGCTCAGGAGTTAAGAACACTGGCGCTCTTCCAGAGGACCCAGTTCTGTTCCCAGCACCCACATGGCAGCTCACAACTTTCTGAAATGCCAATTCTAAAGGACCCGATGTCTTTTCTGATTGCTGTAAGCACTGCTTGTAAGTGGTGCGCAGACAAAACAATTTTTTTTTCTTTTTCAGACGTGATTTCTTTGGTAACCTTGGCTGTCCTAGAACTTGCTCTGTAGACCAAGCTGGCCTTGAACTCATAGAGATCCACTTGCCTCTGCCTCCCAAATGCTGGAGTTAAAGGCATATGCCACCACTCCCTGGCAGAAATAAATAAATCTTGAAAAGGGAGGCAGAAAGTGGTGGAGTGACAGCATCCTCTCTCTGCCCCTGAAGACATGTGCAGGTGCCACATACACTTACGCACGCAGAAAAAGTAGAACGTTGATCAAATAAAGAAGCATTTTAAACTCACAGAATCCTAACTTAACTTTTAACTTAAAATTAAATTACTTAAATTATTTAATCACTTTGTAACATCCCCATTGTTAGAGGAGATACTGCACTCCAAGCTGTCCATTTCAACAGCCGTGCCAAGCAAGCACTGGCTTTGCTTCAGAATTAGATTGCCACTTTAGAAAGATTGGGAGCAGAAAAGGAAAAGAGAGGGAATGAATCGGATTCCTCTATAAAACAGAAGACGAAATATTTTAGAGGTATTTCAGGCCTCTGATGTTCCTTGTCCTGGCTAGAAATGCTGAAAAAAAGTAATGTCACATTTGATAACACAGATTGCATGGGGGAGGGGACTCTAAAGTACCTCTTTTGGACTGGAGGAAAGAATTTGATTGGGTTCTAGAAGTTTGCTTCTAGAAAAGAAATCCGATAAGCAAGCACCAGGGACCAGAACTAGGGAGGTGCTCAAGGTGAGAGCTGGATAGGTGAATACATCAAAGTGCAATGATCATTCCAGAACCAAGACAAAAGCAACCATCAGATAAAAGCAAGCCAGAAAACCTTCCGAATATGAGCTTTAGTTTGTTTTTAAAAAAAGTAAAACAATTACAACAAATACAGTCTAAAAGGTATAAAATGTCTCACTGTTAAATCCTTCTGCCATTCTTGAAAAAAAAAAGTCAGTGAATAATTTCTTGTGTTTGCAAAGGTAAAAAAAAAACAAAAATTAAAAAAACACAAGAAAAGACCATTGCTGCCTTCTAACAAGAGCAACCAGGCTAGATGCCAGCAAAGTGTCCATCAGTAGTGAATTAGTGAAATAAATTACAGCTCACCCAAACAATGGGATGGTACTGCAAAGAAAGAATTCATTAGAGTGCTTTCACTGCAAGGTCTGCAAATAGATCATTCAGGGAAGAATGCCGAGGTTTGTAAAACATGATTTGTCTCTCTGATATAGGGCACATTAGCCTCACTCAAAGGCAACTGGGCCAACATTACCACCAGGGTGGGTCTCATTTGAAAATCCAAATAAAGAAGTCACAAACTTGGCAACAGTATACTTGAGAGGATCATTCCTACAAAATGACATCACCATTGCTTGTCATGAATCTTAAATGTCAGGTACGCTGGTCCTGATGTTAACAACATACCTCCCATTTAACCCACTAAATCCTGAAATACCTTGTTATGAATGTCATTCTTCATTTTTTTTGATGTACGTATGCATGCGTGTTTGTATGTGTGGGGTGCATGTGCGAGTGTGAACACATCTGTGTATGGGTCAGACATCAACTTCAGGTGTCATTCTTAGAACTGCCACCCACCTCCTTTGAGACAGGGTCTCCTTACTGTGGCGTTCACCAACTAGGTTAGGCTGGCTGGCCAGCAGTCCTTCCCCACCTCCCCGCCACCAAACCTGCATTTTATGTGTGGATTCTAGAGGTTTGAACTCAGGTCCTCATGCCTTTGAGGCAAACGCTTTACTGACTGAGGCATCTCCCGACCCTGCTCGTTGGTTTTAGACTTGATGCTTTGGGTCACATTTTAATGGCTCTGAAGTCAGGATATTGCTCAACATCTTTCTTGGCTTGGCTGCAGCTTGTGACTGAGCTCTCAATGTTGTATGTGTGCAACAAAACCTGCAGAAGAGGCGTCAGTGATTGACGTATTTGTGGAAACCTCTTTTTAAAAATGTATCATGGAGCTGTCTCAGCAGTAAAGAGTACTCGCTGCTCTTGCAGAGAACCAAGTTTGGTTCCCAGTACCCACATCAGTCAGCTCACAGCCATCAGTAACCAGTTACAGGGAATTTGATGCACTCTTCTTGTTTCTTTGGGTACCTGCATGCACATGTGTGGTGTAATAAACTCATGCAAATATATGCACATCCATACAAATAAAAATTAAAAAATGAATCTTAAAAAAATTGAATGTTGTATCCCCAAAATAACTTAACATGAAGGAGGAAAGAGTTTTTTGGGCTCATGGTTCAGAGAACTTGCCACCCATCTATCCTGGTGGGGAAGGCACAGGGAGGGTGGTGGGAGCCTGTGGCTGGCATGAGCTTCTCACATCACATTGAACCAGGGGGCAAAGACAGAAGGCCAGCACCAGAAATGATCTTCAAAGGCCTGCATCCAGTGACACCCTTCAGCCAGCTTCATCCCAATCCCTAAAGGCTCCATAGCCCTCCAAAACTGCTCACAAGCTAGGCAAAAAGTGTTCAAACCACGAGTCTGTGGGGACATAACAAGGGTAACGCTGCTCATCTCAACCACACCTCCTTACTTTGCTCAGCTAGTGACAGTCATGACCAGATGGCAGCTTCTCTTCAAACAATGTCATCATGCCAGCCACACGCTCTCACCACCATCCTCTATGCCTTCCTGCCATAGTAGACTGGAAGTTCTCCGAAAGGATGAGCCAGAAGAAGTCCGTCCTCCTTTGAGTTGTTCCTCTTCAGTGTTTGATCACAATGATGGAAAAATGGCTTATGCAGTCCTTGGTGTGGTTTCTAAGAAATGACAGACTCCATCAGTCGGGTCAAGATGAAGGCTAGAGTGGGCCTCCTCTTCTCAGCTCTGCTCACGATGCTCAGGATGTGGTACTTCCCTGCTTGCTCTGCCACGTCTGTCCTAATGCATGCTGGGAATTTCAAGCTGCAGATAAATGGGAATGATAAACTGAACCCATCTCATTAATAGTGTGGCTCCTCCATGGTTAGGAAATGACAATTTGTTCTTCTAAATTGCCAGGTCTCTACCTGAATTATGTATAGACACTGAAAGAAGATTCCAAGAGATTCCTTCCTGTGCAGGGACCATCTGCTCTGCTCCCGCAATGTGTAAAACATGCTCTTTAATTCTCGTTTGTCTGCAGGCTTATCTCATTGTCTTACAGTACACTGTTGCCAGTTTAGTATTAATATTTTGTTCTACTCTCAAGACATTTTAATGGGAAGGCAGAAGGACCTGTATAAGGGGCTGCATTGTGCTTGTCATGCTAATCCAGGAATGTTCTCTCTCTTTGCCTTCTACGTGTGTGTGTGTGTGTGTGTGTATGTATGTATGTGTGTAATGCATGCATGTATATATTTCTAAGGCAAGTGATGTAACTTAAAACCTACCCAAGACAGGAAATGCAAAATTTGCAGTTCTTTGGGGAACGTTACATCATCTCTGCATCCATTTAATATATTTTACATAAGTCATCAAAGATACTTCCAACTTTATACATATTACTTCACTAGTCACGGGTTAATATTGCATTAGGACTGAATTAGATATTTACAGATGGGCATACTATGGGTGACTACCTTAAGAGGGTACTAATTGAGAGAGGGGGAAAACTCACCCACTTCAAAGAGATGCATGCTAATTAATTATAAAGGTGCTTCGTTACGAGAGAGTAAATGATTGTATAGATTGTGTAGGTTTGTTTGTCCTAGTTGGCCATCAGTAACTTGTTGTTTTAAACACAGGAGTCCTGAACAGAGCTTGCAGGTATGGAAAAAGTATAAAAGCTGGAGTGGGGTAAGAGAACTGACAAAATATTTAGACAATGGAAGTCGGGAGGGGGCAAAAGTAAAACCTTAATTTTTTTCCTTAGACTTAAAAAATGTCATTGTCTCCTTGCCACAGCATGTGGGTAGCTTCATGCCTTGTTATTCTAGCACTTGTTTTTTTTTTTATATATAACTTTGTCTCTACTGTCTGTACAAGCCTGAGCATGTCCTGCATCTGTGTTCTTTGCTGTAAAATAAGGCAGGGCTGCATGGGGTACAGGAAGCAGGTTGCATGACAGCATTGAGCTCCAGCATTTATTTGGCAGATGTAGCCAAGGCTTGGGCTGCTATTTTCAGAGAGTCACAGATCTGGGGAAAAGGGAGTGGGGAATAAACATTTTTAAATCTTTGCTAATAGGCCCTGACACACGAATCTGTTGCCTAGATCTTGCTAGCCTCAGGTCCAGAGGACCACAATGGGAGCATCATGTGCACTCACTCAGGTAGAAATGTCCTGGGGAGGAGTAGCCAGGTGGCAGAGACGAAAAGAATGGAGACACCGTAAGTAAGAGGAAAAAAAGATTAAGAAAAAAAAATCCAGTTTTAAAACTGGAATCTTTGCAGTGGCTCCAGACAACAACAGATGCTGTCATCTGTCTCTGTAGCTCCAAAGGGGAAGGAAGAAATCTGGAAACCCAGGGCGAGAAATGTGACTCAGTGTAAAGCGGGATTTTCTCAGAGTGGAGGTGGTTTAGCCATGAGAGCGGAGGTCTGCTGAGCTGTTGCTGTTTTCATTTGTACTTGGTTTACTTGTTAACTTAGAGGCTGTGGAGACTCAAATCAGGATTCCTAATTGGGGAAATAAATAGCTAGATGATCCCTAATGTTCCAACTCTAAGATTTATTTTTAAATCGTGTGTGTGTGTGTGTTTTGTATGTGTGTATGTAGGTGCTTGTGTGTGTGTTGTATGTGTGTATGTAGCTACTTGTGTGTGTGTTGTATGTGTGTATGTAGGTGCTTGTGTGTATGTAGGTGCTTGTGGGTGTGTTGTATGTGTGTATGTAGGTGCTTGTGTGTGTGTGTGTTGTATGTGTGTATGTAGGTGCTTGTGTGTGTGTGTTGTATGTGTGTATGTATGTGTGTTGTATGTGTGTATGTAGGTGCTTGTGGGTGTGTCATGGTGCAACTGTAGAGGGCAGAGGACAACCTCAGGTGTCATTCCTTGCTTCCACCTTGTTTGACCCTGGGTCTCATCTCTGCTGTCTAGCTGGCTCTTGAGCTCCCTGGGATTCTCCTGTTTTCATGTCTCATCTAGCAGAAGGACTATAGGTGCATGCTACCATGGCTACCCTTATGTAGGCTCTGAGGATCCAGACTCAAGTCTTGATGTTTACAAGGGTCCTAGTTGAGTATCTGTCAACTTGACACAAGTTAATCTTCTGTCTGGGAAGAGGAGTCTCAGTTGAGAAAAGTCTCCACTTGTCTGTAGGCAAGTCTGTGGGCATTTTCTTGATTAATAATTGAAGGGGGAGGGTCTAGCCCACTGTAGACAGTGCCACCCCTGGGCAGGTGGTCCTGGGTGGTATAAACGCAAGCTGAGCAATCCACAAGGAGCAAGCCAGTAAGCACCACTGCTCCATGGCCTCTGCTTCAGTTCTTGACTCCAGGTTCCTGCCTTGGGTACCTGTCCTGACATGCCTTCATTCTGGACTGTGATCTGGACATGTAAGCCAAATAAACTCTCCTCCCCAAGTTGCTTTTGGTTATAGTAAAAGTGATCAGCGTGGCTGGTGATAGTGCACAGACCTTGAATTCCAGCACACGGGAAGCAGACACAGGCAGATCTTTGTGAGTGACTTCTAGGTCAGCAAGGGCTTCCTAATGTGACTGTCTCCAAGGAGGGAACAAAAAAGATTAGACCGGAGATGAGAGGAATAATAGTATGGGGGAGGGTGGAACAAGAGAGTGATGGAGGGCTGAATATGAACAGCCTGCAAGGTATGAATTATGAAAATGCCATATGGAAACCTCTATTTTACACATTCGTTCAAAAAGAGATCAAACTGAAAAGTAGGGATTTTCCTGGGTTCCCTGCATGTGGCTGGTCTCATAAAGAGCTGTAATGAAGGAGCTAACAAGAGACGTTCTCTTTGCAAACCTGTGTTAGAATATGAATAAATCTTTTGCCTCCATTATGGATGTCAGCCGCATACAATTGTGACATGACCTTGTGGAACAAGCACTTGCCACTGCCCAGGGTGGTCTTGGACACAGAGGAAAGCAAGTGATTATCTACTAAATTTGCAAATTAGCTAAGACCCAACTTTCTGTCACAGGGTTGGAGAATATTTCTATAAACTCGGATATATTATTGCAGAAATATTAGTCACTTCCTTGGTTCGATGCAGGTTCTCTGGGGAATCTATGCAATTCAGTCGTGTCTGAAACAGGACTAGCAAGATAAGGTATCTCATCAGGGGGAAATTGAAAAGAAGAAATGGAGTAGGAGGGACTAGCATTGGGAAGGACCGTGTAATAAAGGTCACTGAGAGGAGATGGGAGGGGAAAAAATCAATGAAGAGCTGCAAAAGACAGAAAAAAAATGTAATAGCTGAAGTTAATTTAAGGCAAGACAAATGGAGCTGCACTTGGGTTATGGGTATGAAGCTGAGTACAGTCCATTTTATTTTTATGCAATAGGCTTAAAACTCCATGTCACGAAGCACTTAACATAAAACACTCAATAAGAGAATCAATTAAAGACTGGGAAAGACATAAAATGATTTTAATTTTTTTCACTTTACATTTTTATACCAATTAATTTCAAAACAAGTTGCTGGGTTGTTGATTTGCATTTTTGCTATTGACGTAGCCTTGTCCTTTGCATTGGCCTAGCTCAACATGTTCACGACATGGAATCAAAGACCCTGGAAATAATTATTTCACAGAATGCTTCATGACAGAATTTCTGCAAGACTGTACATGTCCTCCACAACCCAGGTACCCCTTTCCTCCTCAGCCATTTCTTTTAGTTCTTTTTATTTTATCCATACAGATGTATCTCAAACCTCTTGCCTAAGCCAAGATTGAAAAATACAAATAATCTCAATCGCGGGAGGCCCAGTCCATTTCACTGAATGCCAAACCTCTGACTAAACAGCTCTATTTTCCTAGCTTGCTCTCTCTCCTTCTTCCTCTCCTTCCCTCCCTCCCTCTCTATGTGTGTGTGTGTTGTACATGTTCATAAGAATATGGAGTCCCTCTCCTTTTTTTTTTGTTTTTTTGATGTCTATGTATCCCTGAATAGTCTGGAATTTGCTATGTAGACCAGGCTTGCCTCAAACTTACAGAGATCTGTCTGCCTTTGCCTCCTGAGTGCTGGAATTACCAAGTGTGCACAACCATGCTAGGCTCCCTCTCCACTTTATTTTTATTTTTATTTTTTTGAGGCAGGATCTCTCACTGAACCTGGAACTTGCTGATTTGCTAGACTTACTTGCCAGCAGGCTCTGAAGATATGCTTGGGTCTACTCTCAAGTGCTGAGGTTACAGACACTGATCACCACACCTGGCCTTTTACATGAGTGCTTAGGACCCAAACTCAGGTCCTCATATTTGAGTGGCAAGAACTTTCCCAATGGAGCCATTTCTCTAGCCCTCCACTGTTATATATCTAATAGACCTTTCAAACTACAATTTTAAGTAATCATTTGTGTTTCAAGCTACTTGTTTGTTTGTTGTTTTATTTTTGAGACATGGTCCTATGATGTAGTTCAGGCTGGTCTTGAACTCACAATCTTCTTGCCTTAGCCTCTCAAGTTCTGGGATTCTGAGCATGCACCACATCCCCAACCCAAAATATGTTCTTGAGGCAATCTCAGCAAATGGAAGTTCCATTCTTTGCATTGTTCAAGTTTCCAAACCTTGAGGTTTGGGAGAGTTTTCATTCTTCCACACTGCTGCCCATCTCTTATCATTTGATGCAGGTACTGCCTTCAAAATTCAGTATAAATCACCTTGTGTCATTTCAGCTGTCCCCTAGGCCACGCTATCAACATGCTTAATCTGAATATTGCAATACCTTGTCTCACTTGCCATCCCTAGGGCAATCAGAATGATCTCTCTAGGTTATACCATACTTCATCTCAAAGCTTTTCAGTAGCCTTATTTATATATGCCGAAGACAAACACCACAGCCCTCATTATGGCCTATGAGACCCTTCACACAGTCCCTCTCAAACCTTACCCAATTTACCTCCTACTTTCTCTTGTCTTACTTCATTCCAGACACACAAAAAGAAAAACTGGCACGCCCCTACCTGGGAGCCTTTAGAGACCTCTCAGACTGAAACATGCTTCCCTGAAGAGAAGCTTGGGTTGTACCCTTCCTCCTCCAGGTTCCTGTATCGGAAACATCACTTCAAGGTGCTTTAGAAGATTTCCCTTAATAAAATGTAGTCCCTCACTCTTTCCCCATCCCACCCCTTGCTTCCTATTTCACCCATTCTGCTTTCTCCATACTCCTCCATGTGCACGTATCATCGCTTGTCTGGTTCTGGTAGCTCCTCACCTCCAGAATGCAATTTTCCTGAGTGAAACACAGGAATTTTTGTCACTTTATCCCCAAACTCTAGATCACTTGGCAAATAATAAACAGATAAGAGGTATTTGTTGCATGGTTAAAGATTATGTACATTTTCTATCCCTGGGAGTTCATGTTTCTTTCAGGAAAGGTCTATGAAGGTTAGGAGGGGTAGTTGGTCTAAGTGGTCCCACAGAGACAACTCCAGACGGTATCCTGGCAGGCCAATTCAGAGGAGCAGACACCGTGAGACCATGACAGCTTTGTGACACCACTGCTGTCCTCTTCTTGCTTCTGCTCCTTCTTCTCTCTTTGTCATCACCATCATCATGATCAAGAGGCCTTTATGATTTGATTAAGCACTTTCTAGCTCTAGGCATCTGCCGAGGGGGGCTTCAGGACTCCAGAGTGTGGGCCACCTGATGTTCAGCAATGGTTTTACCCAGTGAACTGGGACAGAAGAAGGTTGAACCACCTGCTCAGCCACTCCAGCATAACCTGTGTCTCCAAGTCTTATTAATAGACTCAATCCAATTTGTTCTTGTAATTGAAGACAGAGTGTCATGAGTTCACTGATGTAGAGGTTGAGTGTGGACTTGGGCACACCCCAATTTCAGTTTTGCTACTTGACAGCTCTGGGACCTTGGGAAAAGCCAGGTTTCCTCATTCATGAAAAGGAAGTCAAATGAAACTTGCTCGAAATAGCCTCCGTAAGGGTTAAATGAACACTCCCCCATCAGACACATTCTACACAGTGCTTGGCCCAAAACAAGGACTCAACTAGCCCCGGATGCTGTGGTTATTAATCTCCACCCAAGTTGCATAATAAAGCCCAGGCACCATGAGAGATTCCGGACAAGGGGAAACTCGCTTACCTCCTCTTCTGCCCTCAAGGCTATGTGGGCCATTTGGACTTCGGGATTCCAATGACACTGTGGTGTTCTTATAGTTGCTGAATGGCAGAAACTGGGGAGAGTCATGAGACTACATCTCAGGGAGTAAATGTTTACTGTGTTTTATGTGCTTGGTCTACTAAAGAGGGCTGTTTTCATTGACTTGGCCCAAATTGATCAGTCATCTGCAAGAGGCCTCAACTTTGTACTGCTTTCTATAAAGTTGATTTACTTGTCTTTTCTTAAATTGCTTTGGTATTTGGGGATGTTTAGAGGTCGCTCTGTCTGTTAACATCAACCAAACACTAACAGTCCTTACTCACACACAGGTCATCATGGCTGAAGGAAACAGGGCCTGACATCCTGCAGGGATCCTGGATTAGCTTCTCCTGGCCTGGTGTCTGTTGGTGTAGTCTTGCTACATAAACCAAACTGGAAACTCTTTGAAATTAAAATACCTGGACTAGGCTAGCAAGATGGCTTGGCAGGTTAAGGAGCTTGAAACCAAGCCTAAGGACCTGAGTTCAATCTCTGGGACCTGCATGGTAGAAGAGAAAGTAAACCTGCAAGTCATCTTCTGACTCCCCCCAACACACGTGGCCCCCGTGCTATTCCCACACACCCAGATACTGAAGTACACCTTCCTTTGACTCTCCTCCACAAAGCTCAGCTCCACAAGAGATTTTCATAAATGTGGGTAAGTGTTTGAATGTGTGAACGTTTAGTGAGACTGGATTCCTAACTCTGATCACCATTAGGTAGACTTGGAGCTTTTGTGTTGCAAACGCCCTTCCCCTCAATCCCTTAACAGGTGTTCCTTCTCATCCTCAGAGTCATGGCTCTCTGATATTTACTTATTTGTTTATTTATTTGCTTGCTTGTGTGTGTGTATGTGTGTGTGTGTGTGTGGAGAGAGGGAGAAACTGAGAGAGAGAGAGAGTGAGAGTATGCATGTCTTATTCTGAGCCTGAGAAGAGATTCAGGCCGACTTAGAAATGCCTGATAAATGGAAGGTCAGGCCCACAGTAAGGAATTGATTTATATTTTGGTTTAGTATGAAAGAGAATGGAAGGCATTTGTTGGGGCTTATGAGAAAGAAGAGCCTGATGTTGATCTGGGTCACACACATGCATCAAACTTGCAAGGTCTTGGGCCTGGGATTGGTGTCAAGAACCTGGGAGAAGCGGCCATTCTACAAAGGTTTAGAATATCCATCTTGACCACTGGGCACCTCCTGCGTAGGAAGGGACTCTGCTGGGATGGACATACTCTGCCAGTTTTCAGAGAGGCTCTGTTACACAAATAGCAGCGTTCTCACTAGCGGAGAGAGAGACGTGTACAATATGTCTCTAGCAGCTGACCCCACACGGGAGTCATGGTTCTCAGGCTGACACTAAGTGTGCCTAGGTGCCTGTCACACTGAGAGTCTGCTTGGCTCCATTCTATAGGTTCCAGATCACACACAGCATATGACACATTTGATTTTAGTGGAGGTGGTTGATTCTAAGCCCCACGTTCTCCATCACTTCTTGACATGTCCAAGGTTCTATAAAACAGAACAGACTGCACATATGAGTGCAGTCAGTATCGGAGAGAATTTACCTTAAACAGATAGAGAAATAATTGGTATTGGGGGAAGTGTGCAGCCATCTTTAGAAAGGTCGTTCTGAACCTGTACCTCGTATTGTATGCCAGGACAAACAGTGTATGGGTCACATAGATGTTGTAAAAAAATGCTTTTACAGGGGCCAGTGAGATGGCTAAGTGGGCAAAGACTGATGTCCTGAGTTCAGTCCCCACAGCCCACATAGTGGAAGGAGAGAATCAACTCCCTAAGTTGTCCTCTGACTGCTGCACGGATGCTATGGCATTGCTCTCCACCCACCCCTACCCCATAAGTAATAAAGAAGGCACTCAAGGGAACAATACATGTTGTGAGGATGTGTGTGTGTGTGTGTGTGTGTGTGTGCATGCGTTTGCATGTGCATGCGTGTTCTTTTATAGCACAGAGGTAGAAAAAGCCCTCTGAACGATTCAAAATAAAAAAGTCAGAATTGAAGACGGATAAGCTCGATTACACAAAATTTAAAAAAGAAAAATGATAAAAAAATGGAATAAAATTAACTCAATAGAAGGACTAATTCCTGTTATCTAAACAGAAATAGATGTTGATAAGATAAAGACTGGGGACTTAAATTTAAGCAAAGAACATGGATTAGCCACAGAGAGAGAGGAAAAAAAAACTATGAATTATTTAAGAAAAAAATAATTGGCCAGGAATAGTGGTACATACTTTTAATTCCAGTACTTGAGAGACACAGGCAGGAGGATTTCTGTAAGTTTGAGGGCAGCCTGGTTTATGTATCAAGTTCCCGGACTAAATAGAGAGACCCTGCTTTAAAAACAACAACAAAAAAAAAAACCCAGACAATTAAATTAAATTTTAAAAAAGAAGAATTGGTATTAGTTGGGCATGGTGGCACATACCTTTAATCCTAGGACTTGCAGATAGAAGCAGGTGGATCTCTGTGAGTTTGAGGGTAGCCTGGTTTACATAGTTCCAGGCGAGCCAGGACTGTGTAGAGAGACCCTGTCTCAAAAAAAATAACATGTGTGTGTGTGTTTTTATGTGTACCACCCACAGCACATATATGAAATGTGGGACTCTGGGAATTGAACTCAGGTCAACAGTTCAGGCAATAAGTACCCTTACCCACTGAGCCATCTTGCCGCTGTTTTTTTTTTAAGAACATGATAAGATCTCACTTTAACTCATAAGAGAAAGGCAATGAGACGGTGTGCTGATGATGCTGAGATACTGATGTTTACACATCTGATTGGCAAAAATCCAAACACTTAATGACATCGAGTATGGTGAGGCTGTGGGAAAGAGGCGTTCCTTTACACACACTATTGGTGGGAGTTCCTAATGCCACCGCCCTGTTGATGATGCCTGTTAAAACACAAAAGCTGATTTCTAACCAACAAGCCTGCTCTTAGGGACTCCCACTGCAGATCCATTGGCACTACAGATGATGGGTCCCCACGTCATTACAGCATCACTGTGTGGCAGATGGGCAACCGCTCAAGTGTCGATCACTTGCAGTCTGGATGGACTAGAGTAAATACACACAATGGAATAGTATGGACTCGCAAAATGAAGAGAAATACAAGGGGATCTCCCTGTGTGTGGATTTGTTAGAATATACAGGGAAGGGCAGACTGCTAAGCAAAAGAACAAGGTGTAGCATGTGCATACAGTTTGTTGATCTTTTTTAATCATTTAATTTATTTATTTTGTGTGCATGTGTATGTGTGTTGGGAGAGGGAGCATGTGCATGTCATAGCATGCATGTGGAATCAGGGTAAGCTGTAGGAGTCGGTCCTCTTCTAACATGTGGGTTGTGGGAATCAAAGAAAAGTTGCTGGGTTTGGCACCTTTGCCAGCTGAGTTGTCTGACAGGATCACGGTGTGTTACCTTCTGAGTCAGAAACAGGCGAACTAAAATCATGCATTTGTGTTAGCATGAAAACAATTGGAAGGGAGTACAAAACAGTAAAAACCTTAGAAGCCAAAGGTACCTCTGAACGTATCTACCATAGTCTATGAGACAAAGGCTCTCCCCGACCCTGGAGCTCAGGGTTTTACCTCGCTGGCTGGCCAGCAATCCCTCCTGAGTCCTCCAACCCCAGCACTGGGACTATGGGCACACAGTGACACACCGGCTTTCTTTGTTGTTCTTGTTGTTAAATGTAGGTGCTGGGCATCTGAACTTGTGCCCTCATGCTTGGGCAAACAGTTTACCTACTGAGCCGTCTCCCGAGTTCTGGGTTATGAGGGGAGAAGGTAGAGAATAAGGTGGATAAAGAGGGAAGAGAAATCTGTCACCCTTGAATTTTCTACAGGGTTTTGTCTTTTAAGCCATGAGACTGTATTAGTTAATAAAGACAACCTACCTCAAATAACTTTTTATTGCCTTCATATTTATTTTACCAATTGTTCTTTTTCAATACCCTGTGTTAATTTTAGTTCTGGATAACAAGTCTGACCTAGTTTTGGTCTATCTTCAAAACAACAAACTGATCCCAAAGTTACTGATTATGTGAATTAGAACAGTCAGTTGTATTTGGTCCAAGAGTGTGGTCAGCAGAGCCTGAGCGGACAATTTCTTAAAGACTGTAGGAAATTTGAGACTTATTAAGGCAAAGAATGACAATAATTCAATTTAAAATAACAAGTGGCTTTCCCTGAGAGAAACAAAGCTTCAAGAACATTTTCTAGAAGGGAGATTCATGACAAAGCCACTACTGGCCCACTGGTGGCATTTGGCAGCATTGGGCTTGCCTGAACACATTTGACAACCAATGGAAAGAGGATGAAAAATTGAGATCACGGACAGGGATAAGGCAGGTGGATTGCACTTTTAGCCTCCATCACTTTGAAAGACAACAAGAGGGATTAAAATTAAAGGAAAAAAAAAGCCAAGGTGGACAAAAGAAGTAGGTGACTCAAATCAATATTAACTAGGAAAGAAAACAAAGAAGCTTTGGATTGTCTACTTTGCCAGCATTTTGGTAAACCCACCAAATATCCCTATTAGACAGGTTTAATTGAGCAGTTTAATGACAAGGAAACAGACTCAAATTAACTGAGCCCAACTCAGGAAGTAGTCATTAAGCTTTGGTCTCGCTGATGTCACTGCTCCCTCCTTCTTGTAGAATTGCCTGCAAGTTTGCACTTTAGCAATAGGCTGTCTAGAAGTTGTCACCCTTCTGCAAACAGCCCTAGATCTCCTGACGTCCCTAGCTGCCACTTGCACCAACTGACAAAACCTGAAGCCTCCTGAGGCCCCGCCTCCTGTGCTGCAGCAGATGGTCAGGCTTTCTCCCTGCCCTGCCCTTGACCCCACATAGTTGGAGTCCTGGCTTTGAAACAGTTTTTTAAAAAAGGACTTACTTATGTGTATGGGTGTGTTGCCTACATGGATGTCTGTGCACCACATGAATTCAGTGCCCCACTCGGCCAATACAAATGCCTGATCCTCTGGAATTGGAGTTACAGACTGTTGTGAGCCACCATGTGGGTGCAGGGTTCCGAACTCCCCATCTCGTACTAAAGCAGCCAGTGCTTTTAACTGTTGAGTCTTCAGCCCCTTGGAGCTGTAGCTTTGATGGAGGCCTTCTTGAAAGAATGAGCACAGTGCCTTAAACTTTCTGATTGTTTTGAAGCTTTTCCACTACAGGAGTGTGCTCTGGGTGGGCTAGTTTCCCTGTCCGGTGGTTCCAAGGTGTGCTCAATCCCTGCTATGCTTTGTTGTCTAGCATACTAGCAAGACTCCCTCTGCCCCCCCCCCCCCCCGCTCACTCGTCTCCTGCTTATCACCCTAGGGAACCCTAAAATGTGTTGGGATGAAAATAAGGCCTTCTCTTTCAACCGAGAGACCTTATTTAGGAGCAGAGGGGTCCTGCCTTCATCTCCTTTTGCTTTGAACTGTGGGTCTTGATGCCAAGCCTTAGGGAGCTGTGCTGTATCTGGATCTGCCCCTTGACTTGTGTTCAGAAAAGCCTGCAGCCATTTTGGGCTGGGAAGGTTGATGGCTAATTTCTTTCAGTCCCAGCACCTCCCAACCCCCACCCCGCAGAAGCAGCCCATCTTTCTCTTATTTACAACCTACTCCTTGCTGACAGCCCAGCCTTCCTTTGATATACTACCCTATCCAGAACCAGTAAAACTCAAATATATTTAATCACTTAAATACAAGTTTTGTCCCTCTGTTTGTCTGGCAGAGGCATAAACATACAGGTATATACATGTATAAAACACTCAAATCCTGGCGTTTACCCAAAATCATATGCCACCCACTGTCGTAGGATGCTTTCACCATTTTACCCCTACTGTGTCCCTTCATGACAGCCCAGGGACCTTGTCTCAAATAAGGCCCTATCTGTGAAGTCAGAAACCTTCCAATGCTGCACACAGTTGGACTAAGCCATAAAGGGACAGGCACAAGCCCTGACTCTTTATAGATAAATTTAATGCATACATATGCATCATCCCCTGTGCCCGAGATTAGAGGCCTTTGGAAGAACACAGCGTTCATTTATATTCTTCTCGTAGCTGGGAGCCGCGTGAAGCAGTTACTTTTTTATTGATGAGCCATGAGCCCACAGGCCTGAGTTCCATCTACTGATGGTCACTCCTCTGGCCAGCCTCTTCGGGGAGGCTGCGAAAGCCATTTCCCATCTTGGAGTGGCTCAGAGGACGGAGGAAGACCAAGCTTCTGGGAAGAGAAGCCACAGGCAGTTGTAGTCCCTGCTTGAACTCTGGGAAGCAAACCACCCACTTTCCACACTGTTGCAATTTACTACAAGTCTTAGCAGGAACAGGCCCCGTTTCAGCCTGGCACCTAAACGTCTGGGGTTTGGAAATTTATAATTGGTACTTGAAAGAGTCGTAGCACTTCTTGGGGGGAAAAAAGGTTGAAAGGCTTTCTCGCCAACATTGTTGCTTGCACATTGCCAGGTAATTTATACCACGAGTCCTCACGGCTGTATTGCCCACGTGAGAGCGAGAGTCTTCCTGGGGAGGACATCTGTGCTGCTCAGAGACCTGATACTACAGCTAGCTTCTTAGGGCTCTTCCCTCCACTCTCACAAAGGAGGCATGAGTGGAGACTCAGGCAGGAATGCTCTGCAGGTACAAATGCATCTGCCAGCCATGACCTCACAGTCCTGCTTGCATGAGAATGTCTCCTAAGATTTAAACACAGCGAGTGAGAAGCCAAGTGATCTACTTTCTTCTTTCAGGCTTAGGAGCCGATGGAGTAGCTTCTAGCTAAGTAGATGCACAGCCCTCAGTATTATAAAGTCCCAACCCTCTCATTTTAAATAGATGCTAGATAGACTTTAAAAAAAATAAAAGGAGAACAAAGCACGTCTGTAAAATTTTTTTTTTTTTTGAAGAACTAGAAGTAATAAGAAGAGGGAGAATTCTCAATCACCACCCTTCCATCCAAAATCAAGCCAAGAACATTTGGGTGGAATTTCTTCCAGGCCTTTTTTTTCTTTTCCTTAAAGCTCTGCCTTTTAAGATTTTGTTCTTTTAAAAAAATTTATTCCTTTGCCAGTATTTGCCACACCAAATACAAAGTAGATGTTGTAAGGCAGCTCAGAAGGGTGTGTCAAAGGAAAAGTCCCTATTCTCAATCACCTTCTGGGCTCTGTAGACAGCCTCGGGGGCTCCTTTTCTGCAGAGCCATTCTGAGAGAAGGGGCTGGAACTCTTCACAACCTAACGGGGAGCCTTTCTCTCTATACGTTCTTTTCTCCTTCTGTGTGTGTGAATGTGTATATAGGTGGGGAGGCCAGAGGCGGATGCTGGGTGTGCCTCTTGACTACTTTACACCTTCCTTTTGGAGACCCAATCTCTAGACTGGCTGGCCAGTGTGCTCCAGAGCCTCCTAGCTCTGCCTTCCCAGTGCTGGGACTACAGGTATATGCCGCTGGACCTGGCTTCTTATGTGGGTGTTGTAGATCTCAACTCATCTCAAGTCTGCACCTCAACAACTGAACCATCTCCTTAGCCTGTGGCTGGCGATTTGACAGACAAAGTCCTCTCCTCTTCCCTTGGACCATGTACCATCTATGTGTTGGTATTTTTGGTCATTGTCTGTGGTGCTGGGGACCAAGCCCAGGGCAAATCCTTTACTGCTGAGTCTACTACAGCCCAAACATCACCCCTGGGAAGTGTTGGCTAATTTATATACTGCCCTTCCGATTCAGTCAGAAATTAGCAATTTCTTCCTTGAGGAAAACAGGTACCCTTAGTAGTGGCATGCCTTGAAAAGAGGGCCAGAGCCTGGGCGGTGGGTGCACTGCCAGGAAGCTTCTAGGGGTTAGTTCTGTTTCAGAAGAGCACCACAGAAACCCGACAAGATTAATAGCATGTTAAGGAAATCTAAACCCAGGCTGGAGAGATGCCACAAAAGTCATTAGCACACGAACACACACACGCTCCCCACACCCCAGCCTGTGCCATCAGATCCCGGAAGGGCTCCCACTGCTCAAAGCTGAGTGAGAACATCCTGGGAATGTATGTTTGAGGTACACGCAGGAAAGGCTGCATAATTCATGAGTCCAGTACAAACGAAAACCATCAAGAGTTCTTACGGAGGCATCAAACCATAGGTAGTCACATGTCTCCATGTGCCTGCTCTGGTTTGCACAGAGAGAGCTCTACTTTTTAAAATAAATAAATAAATAAATAAAGGAGCATGGTTGGACTGTCGTTACAAGACCAAATAGAATAATCTTGAACCCTTTCTTGTAATAAACTCTGGTTAATTCAGGGGCCAGGAATTAAATGAGCAAATAGCCAAGAGATTAAAACAACAACTGATATGTGGAATAACTGTCTGTATCTCCCATTCTGCTCAGAATTACCCTGCCTTCCTATAAGTTATCTCATGTTTTATATAAAGAGACACTTATTCTGGGAAGCGATCAGGAGCCGGGTTCTTGTGGGCTTCACTATGAACTCTGCCAAGGCACTTAGCACTGTGCTTGGCATTCACTCTCATTGGATGAATCAGTTTGGGAACTGCCAGAATGTCGGGTTTTGAGAAGGAAAGGATAAATGGAGGCCTAATGCCTTTATTTCTAAAAGAAAGAAAGAGAAGAAAATGAAAAACCTCAAAGTTGGAAAAAAAAAAAAAACAGGAAGAGTTTTTCTCGGTGCCCAGGCAGAGCAGAAGGAGACACAATTGCACCACAGGCAAGCTTCGGTGGAGAGGAGCAAACAAGGGAGAGATTATACATAATTATAGACAATCATGTTTCAGGGGATAAACAGCAATCAAAAGCAAGGAGGTGCCGAAGCCTGGCCCCATTCCAGTTCAGCCCAGGAACAAGCGGTGGAACGGGAGATCTGGTAGGACGCCTGCCCCCAAAGGAGCTATTTTCAGCCAGCCAGGCTTGGCCTCTTGAGCTGTTTTGATTTCACTTTTCTTACCCAGGAGTTCGGGTGGGCAAGATGGAGGCACTCTGGCTGTTCTCTCATACTTTAGATTTTTTTAAAAAAGTACCCTAGGCCAAAAAAAGAAAAAAAAAAAAAACTACTCTCCAAAGGAACACTGAAACCAAAGCCAAACCATTCAAAATGCTTGGCTAGAACAAAGGAAAAAAGAAAATTTCTGAACTAAAATTTCTCCATTTGTTTAACATAGTGGAGAACATTAAAATGTATTGTTTGAAAAGCAAACATATCCTGAGAGATTCAGTTTCTGAAAAACCTGAAGGGACAAATATGTTTCTGATAACTCAGAACCCCAAAACATGTTTTGAAGAGACATTACTTTTCATTTAGCTGATTTGATGATCAAATTATTCCAGTTCTGAATAGATCTCTGCTAAATGCTATCAATAGAGACTCTGCTATCTTCTGAGATTAGGCAAACTGACAGCATTAACACTTAATAGGATGCTGTCAAAACTGACTTGGGAATCCAGACCTAAAGCACTGTCCCAGCACCAGATGGCTGTGGCACAGGCCTGGAAGGGAGCAGCTCTGATGGCTTGCTCAAAATCTGCTCTGTACACCCCGAGGTCCAGGAGTATCAGCAGGGTAATCTTTACCCCTGTGCTTAAATTAAATGTGTATTTCACACATAATTACAGGGTTCTGTGGGACTTCCAAGATGGTATCCACCTGAATTAATCACGCAAAGCTTCTATACAGGTAATTAACCTGGTAGAAATAGCCCAAGGCCTCGAAATTACCAAAACTGCTTCAACTGGGACATTGAAACAGACATTGAAGCATCCTCAGTGGCCTAGCAAAGCCAGGCCCAGAGACAGTAGTCTGCATGTGCCGACATCACCTGGCAACTTGCTCGCCATGCAGAGCTATGGGTTTTGTTCTCGGCATTGACTGGGCACCAAGAGAGAAGCCAAGAAGGCACAGGGTCCAGAGCCAGGCAGGCAATTCCACTTAAAGTGCTCAAAGGTTTACTCAATAGACAAGCAAGCCTGCAAATCAACCAGCCAGGCTGTGGCAGTGCAGGTTCAAGGCCCCAGCTCTTGAGTTTCTGACTCCAGTAGGGATAGGAGACCACTGACTGGTGCATTGGTCACCGCAGGTGAGTGGTGGCTTCTAACTGTGCATGCTGCGGCCTTGAATGCAGGACAAGCCTTAGAAATAGGGGAACAGAAGTTCCCTAGGTAGCTAGCTGAGAAGGCGTAGAATCTCAGGTCTGTTTGAAGAGTATCCTTCCAACAAGGTCCCTGCTGGCACTGCTCTGCCCCAGACCCCTCATTTTACACTTTACTACTTTGAGCCCTTAATATTTAAAGTATGTATTCCAGAGCAGAGGTGTTAGTGTCTCACTGAAGCTTGTCCGTGATCCTGCATCTCCGTGTCCATGCCATGCTGCTGAATCCCTAAATCAGGCTAGGCTTTTTCACTAAGACCTCCAAGTGACTGTTAACACAAGTGTTTGGAGATATGCTGACTCAGGTCATGGCAGCAGTCTGCAACCTTAAGGACACATTGGGACCTCCTGGAAGCTGATACCTGGGACCCAGCTCTACAGAGGTCTGATTCAGCTGCTCTTAGTGTAGCCTGAGCATCCAGAGATTTTAAATCTGCCTAGGAGATTCAGATATAGAACCAAGATGCAGAAGCTTTCAACCATGCTTGTTTGTTGGGAGCTTGCTAGCCTCAGAGGAGAACCTTCCCCACAGCAGAAGCTTCTATCCTGCTTGTTGCCTTTTGGGATAGCCAATCACGGCAAGAGTTTATGGCCATAACAACACAGGCCAGGAGAAAGGAAAAAAGAAAAAGTGTCTTAGAATATAAGTACTTTGGGCATGCACAAAAATTAGTAAAGAGGGGGGCAGAAAATTGAAAAAAAAAAAGCAGGTCTATAGTTAGTATTCTTGGGAGATAGCAGAGGACACCGCTGAGACAAAATAGGAAAAAAAAACCTGTTATGAAAAAAGGAGCAGTCTGAGAATAAGGAAGCGTTCTCAGAGATGGAAACCAGTGTTAAAATGCTCACCAGAGCAGTAAATAGCAGCCTGTATATTACAGGAGGAATTAGTAAATTATGGAAGGTGCTTTCCAAGCGCCCAATGAACTGAATTAAAGCCATCAATCATCCAGGGCACTTTATACAACAGTCTCGGGGGCCCTGGGCTGGCTGAGGACTCAGCAGCATCAGGTAGTGGTGGAATCCATTGCGGACGACTGTCCACAAGTGAGGCTGACGAGCTGTCAGATTCAACAGTCAGACTACTACAGACCCGTGTAAGGATTCTCCTGAACCCCCAGGAACGAGAGGGCTGTGTCAAAACAAGCAATTGGAGGTTCTTAGAAACATCTATGATTTAGCTAAACACCACAGAGATGGGAGGTGACTTGTTGGTACACTGGTCACCGCAGGTGAGTGGTGACTTCCCAGCTCTCTGTGCTGTGGCCTTAAATTCAGGACATATCTAAGGAATAGATTCTGTAACAGCAGCTCTGTGAATCATAAATGAGAAGATGTAGATGATTTGGTCAAGAAATAATTTCAAGGGGGACGGGCTCAGTTGGTAGAGCGCCCACCTAGCAAGCACTGGGTTCCATCCCTCACACTTCATAAACCAGTCATGCTAGCACATGCTTGTAACCCCAGAACTCCATCAGAAATTTACACAGAAGGATCAGAAGTTCAAGGTCATCCTTGGCTACATAGGAAGTCTGAAGCCAGACAGGAGACACAGTCTCAGAAAAGTAGACGATTACACAGTTTTCAGAGCTTACTTATGCAACAGCCTTCAATGTTTCACCGTAGAACATTTTGTCATTCTCCAAAGACCACACAATCACTGGAAGCATTCTGAATTCTCTTTCTCTTACACAGGCCTACACCCCATTAATCTGGACTTTTAATAGAAATAAAACCATTTTATTGTGGTGGTGATGGTGCTTGCCTTTAATCCCAGCACTCAGGAGGCAGAGGCAGGCGGATCACTGTGAGTTCAAGGCCAGCCTGGTCTACAAGAGCTAGTTCCAGGACAGGCTCAAAAAGCTACAGAGAAACCCTGTCTTGGAAAAAATAAAAGATGAGAAACAAATTCATAGACTATTCCTGTGACTGGTTTCTTTCATTAAAAAAAAAAAAGAAGTTTTCAAGGTTCATCCATATTGTAGTGTGTGTCAATACATCCTTATTTGGAGCTGATTAATACCCTGCTGTACAGACACTGTGTGAGGCTTGTGCAGTGAGCGCCTGTACCCACTGAGCATTCCTGTGGGACCCACCACGTTTGTTTGTTTGTGAATTCTCACGTGGGTCATGTGGTAAAAAGCTGTTTCCAAAGTAATTGCCCCATTTTACAACCAAACCACAATATATGTGAGTTTTAGCATCTCCATAGCCTTTGCAGAGTTTGTTTTGCCTTTTTAATTTTGACCACCAGTGTGAAATCATAGCTGCTTGTGTGTGTTTGTGTGTCTGTGTGTGGTGCTGGGGTTTGAACCCAGGTCCTTTTGCATGCAAAGTAGATGCTCTATTGTTGAGCTATATCTCCAACCCTTCTCACTGTGGTTCTGATTTATGAATCCTTGATGTCTAATTTTGCTCAGCACCTCTGCACGCTTGTGCTCTGTATGCTATGATGGGTCAATGTGGGGAGGCACAAAGGTCCCACACATCCTCCATCTTGTCCCAGACTATGTCTTGGTACCCTGGAGTGGAGAAAGTGCTACTTTTATAGCTGTTTGGGGGGATTGTCACTGGCCATGTAGTGATAGAAAATTACAAGGAAGGATAGCAGCATGTGCCATGTGTTGGTAAAGATGGAATATCCCAGCTCCGGCTCCCATTAGAGCCCTGACAGTGCTGCCTGCACACAACCCAAGGCAGGTGACGCGCACTCAGATATCTTTTCCCTAAGAGTTGCATGGTCTTAACTGTTTCATTTTGACCTGCTATTCATCTTGACTTAATCCTGTGCATACGGCGTGAGGTCAGGATGCTGTTCGGTTGGTTTGTGTGGCTGTTTAGCTGTGGCGGCACCTTAGCTTTCCCCTGTTTCACTGAACTTCAATTGGCCATAAATACAAGTGTCTGGACTCTGTTCTGTCCCATCCTGGGTCAGGACACAGGATTGTAGTTGGTTATTGGGAAGTATAACTCCTCTGACTTCATTTTCTTTTGAAAAGTTTTTAGAACTCTGGGTCTCTTGCATTCTCTATATACATTTTTAAATCAGTCTATCCATTTCTGGGGTGCAGGGGAAAGGCACTGAGCTCTCTATAGCATTTACACGGAATCTGCACAGCGAGACCAGGTGCATTACCATTTTAACAATATTCTCCTGACCTTGGGACGATGCTGTCACTCTAAACAATTATTTATATAAGACCCCATTTCCTTCAAGAATAATTTATACTGTTCAGACTACAATTTCATACATAGTTTGTGAAATTCATTCCTAAATTTTTAACTCTTTCCCCTGCGATCATAAATGAAGTTGTTTTTTTTTAAATTTTATAGTCAGATTTTTATTAGTAGCATATAGAAATGTAATTGGATTTTAAATATTATCCCTTATCTCAAATAGATTTTTTGAGATTAGTCAGAATTTTCTATTAATAAGATTATATCATTTTTTAAAAAAAAAGATATCTCTAGTTTCTTTCTAATCTGGATATTTGTCAGTGTAAGTGCACAAGAGAAGGCGCCTTTGCTTCCTTCCTAACTCTAGGGGAAGGCAGAGCCTTTCACACTAAACATGCTGATAGTTGGGGCCTGTGGACACTGTTTTCACCCTGGAAGATGTTTCCTCCATGGTAAAGAGAAGGGTGACTCCCCAAAGATTCCCACATCTCTAGAAGTTGTGATTAAAATAAACTGGGTAGTGAAAAAGAATGAAGTTAGCAGGTAAAATTAAGGTTGACTTTGTGGGAAGATTATCGTGGACCGTCTCAGTGGCCCCGTGTCATCAGAAGAATCCCTGAAACATGAAGAGATGCAGCAGGTCCAAGAGAACTGCTGTGTTGCTAGCTTTGACAACAGAAGAAAGGGATCGTGCCCACCCAAATCATGCGGGCAACCTCCAGGAGCAGTGCGGTAGCTTCTACTTTAAATCTCCAAATAGAACACAGCCCTGGTGATACTTTTTTGTCACCAAAGGCCAGAAGTGACAGGCATCTATCTAAGGTACAAAACTGTAAGACAACAAACTCATCTAAACACCACATTCTTAAACTGCAGGTTGTAACCCTGGGGGGGGGGGGGTTATACAACTGCGTGTGGATATGTGTGAAAGTCTGGCAACAGCAAACATTTTCTGAATGTGCAACAACCAAAATTTCATTCAAAAATCAAATGTGTAGTGAATCCAGGGTGTTCCTGGCAGTACTCGTCCACGTTGTATAACACAACTGTAGCATTGGTAATGAACACCTACCTTGCTCTGTGAGTGCCTTCCCACCATGCAGAGCCAATGAAGGCTACACCTCAGCTCATGTGGCTCATATCTGAAGTCGTGCTGTGATTTGCAGTGCTTTCACGGTTCATACAAAATTCTCTGAACACTGATTTCCATGAAATTCAGGCTTCTTTGGGATCCCGGATAAACTTACAGGAAATAAGAGTGTTGGTGTTCTCATCACTGCGATGAAACACCCGAGGGAACAATTTAAAAGAAGGGAAGGTTTCCCCTGGTGCACGGTCTCAGAGGTCTCAGACCAAGGTTAGCCACTTGGGTTATTACAGCTATGGAAGCATGTAGGAGAGAGGTTGGGGAGGAGACGAAGGAGGGAGAGGAGGAGGAGGAGAATGGAGGGGAAGGCAGAGGAAAAAAGAGAAGGGAAAATGAGAACACAAGAGAATGAGCAAAGTGCGCCTGGGAAAACATGGTCCCCAAGGGCACAGTCTTAGGTGATTAGTGATCCACTTCCTCCAATTAGGCCCTACCTCCATCAGTTCCCCTCCCTTTCAGTTAGTATCTCAAATTAGGAATCTGTCTATGGCTCAATCCACCGATCAGGGCTGAGCCTTCATGAGTCGTCACCTCTCCATGTTGGATACATAGCTGGGGATCAACTCACCAACACAGAGCCCTTTTAAAGGACATTTTATGTACAAGCCATAGCAGTGATTCTTAGAGCAGGGATAGCCATCTTGCAGAACAAACAGAGAAAGCCAACCCAAGCTAGACAACTCCGCATCTGACATCATTTACATCTTGGTCTAGCTGGGTCATAACCTCCCAGTAACTTAAGCCAATACACTCCTCATTTATTGTAACTTGGTTTGAGTTTGTCTCATTTGCAATAGAAAGTGTTCTGACTAATGCAAGGATTCCCAGAAAAGGATTGGTTAAATAAATTACAGCAAATCTAAGTCAATTATAGAAATTTAAAGTACACCTTTCAGGAAAAATTCATTCAAGGATTGCAATGGTTTATAAATTTTATACGTGTGTGTGTGTGTGTGTGTGTGTGTGTGTGTGTGTGTGTGTGCGTGTGTGTGATGTTTATACAAAAAAGTATTTTAAACCAAAATGTTAGCAGTGATTCACATCTGGTACATGGGACTTCCACATGGTTCATTTTTTCCTTTTGTATCATGACCAAGGCAACTCTCTGAATGTTACCTAACACACATGTGTTCTTTTTTTTTTTTTTATTTGTTGCCCCTCTCATAAACAGCTTTTGTTTTGTCCCAATCTCTCCTTAGTAAAATCTGGAGACCTTAGAATCTTTCTTTATTGACGTCTGGTGAAGATGGTGTGGTAGTCTGGATAAGAATGGCCCCCATAAGCTCATTTGTTTAAATACTTGCTTTCCAGTTGGTGGAACTGTTTGGGAAGGATTGGGAGGTGTGGCCTTGTTGGAGGAGGTGTCAGTGGGTTTCAAAAGACTTATGCTTTTCCCAGTGTGTTCTCTGCCGCCTACTTGCAGTTTGAAATGTGAGCTCTCAGCTATGCCTTCTACCATGTCTTTGCCATCACAGACTCTGACCCTCTAGAACTATAAGCTAAATTAAACTCCTTCTTTTATGAGTTGTCTTGGTCATGATGTCTTAGCAGTTGAAAACTAACTAATACAGATGGTCTTAATGGGGAAGAATTTAGGGAATCTGCCACCAACTGTTTTGCAGGAAAGGGCAGTAGGGACTCTGATATTGACTTGTAGCCGAATCCCCTCAAGCAGTCTCACTCCCTAGGACTTGCCAGAGCTCATTGAATTCAAGTGTTGCTGGGGCTCATGACAGTTAATTTTGAAAGTTTCTAGATTCACCTAGGAGACAAACACTGAGCGTGTCTTTGTGTGATAATCTAGATTGGTTTGATTGATGTGGGGAAACTTACCCTAAATGTGAGAAGCACCTGACATCAATAGGCTGGGGTCCCAGACAGGGTAGGAAGGAGAATGCAAGACGAGCATTCTCTACTTCTTCATTGTGAGTGACTGTGCCCGGCTGCCGCATGACCCTGCCTTCACACCTTCACTGCCACAATGGTCTCTCCATTCCAAACTGGAAGCCAAAGTAAATCCTACTTAGGTTGCTTTTGTCAGATATTTTGTCTCAGCAATGAGAAAAGAAACTCATTCAATGATTGATCACAAAAGTAACAGATCTAAATTCCAGTTCTGAGAAGTAACTAATAGTGAACTGGATCTTCTCGTAGAAATAAATTCTCCCTCTTCTGAGGTTGACTACAGCTAGTTGATGTACATCCTCCGTAAGTGTCCCAATGTGTGTAGACTGACATTTTAGTACATTTTCCCCAATGGCATAAAAAGAAGCTTCCGTTGTTGTGACAAAACCAAGATCAAAGAAACTTGAGAAGGAAAGGGCTAATTTCTCTTACAGCACATCAAAGTCCAGCATCAAAGGAAGTCAAGGCATGAACTCAAAGCTGGAACCTGGAGACAGGGACTGAAGAGCCCATAGAGGAGCACAGCTTATTGCGTGCTCTCCATGGCTTGCTTGCTCAGCCTTCTTTCTTATACACCTGAGGACCACCACCCCAGGGGTGACACCACCTACAGTGACCAGGCCCTCCCACACGAATCATTAATCAAGAAAATGCACCACAGGCCAATCTCATGGGGGAATTTTTCTCCATTGAGAGTCTCTCTTTCTAAATGACACTGGATCGTGTCAAGTTGACAAAACTCTAGCAAGCACAGAAGAAAAAACTGAAGACATGGAGCTAAGACAAAGCACTGTATGACACCACTCCAATTTAGGATTGTAAGGTCATTTTGTTAGGGCTGCCATAATGTAGCACCTTAGAGAAGGTGGCTTAAATGACAAGATTCCTTTCTCGCAATCTGGAGGCTCTAAGGTGGAGGCAGGAGTAGTTTCTCTTCTCCCCAGTCCCAAATTTATTAAGTATAATCAACACATATTTCTATTTTCCTAGCACTGCGAATGACACACAGCATATACACTGTGATATGATGAAGTCAAGGTCATTAGCATGTCTCCCATCTCACATGCTCACTTTTTACAATGAACATTGATATGGTTTGAATATGAGCAATCTCCCATAGGCTCATGTGTTTGAACAGTTAGTTACCACTGGTGGCATTATTTGGAGGCTATGGAACCCTTAAGATGTAGAGCCTTATTGGAGGAAGTATGTCAATGAGGGCGGGCTTTGAGGCTTTATAGCCTGGCCCCATGTCCTGTTCCTGCTGTTTTCTGAGTACCAACCAGCTTCCTGGTTCTACTGAGGTGTCCGACCTTATTTGCCCGCACATCTTCCCTACCCTGATGGACGCCATCGCTCTGGGTCTATAAAGTGAAGCAAGCCCTTTCTCCCTTAAGTTGTTTCAGTCAGGGTGTATTACCACAGGACCAGAGATGAAACTAGGACAAGAACAGTATCTACTTTATAAAAACAGTTTCCTAGAACATAGTCCATTACTATTGACTGTAGTGATGGTGATGTATGATAGACCCCAGAATTTCAAGTTCATTTGTCTTAACCTAACCTGCTCACCCTCTAGTAAACCCCAGGTTTCTCAATCACCTTACAGCTACCACTCCACTTCCTGCTTCCATGAGTTCAGCTTTTCTAATTTTTAGGTAAAAGCAAGATCCTGAAAAAGCTGGCTGTCCCTGGCTTATTTCTGCTAACACAAAGCCCCAGGTTCACCCACCCATAGTATTCTTAGTGGCAGGATTTCTTTCTCAAACACAATAGGATCCTACTATGTATTTATACTTCATGCTTCTTTATCCATCCATCTATTAATAGACACTTGAGGTGTTCCCATGGCTTAGTCATTGTGTCTAGTGATTCAGTGACCTTGAGAATGCCACTCACTTTTAAGTATACTGATCCTTTGGATAAATACTCAGTAGTGGATTTGATGGATATATATATATTAGTTCTATTTAGAAATATATCATTGAGACACTGTCTCATGTATCCTAGGCTGGCCTTGAACTCAATATATAACTGAGGAATGACCCTGAACTTCTGTTCCTCCTGTCTCTATCTCCCAAGTACTGGGATTATAGTTCATGTAGTGCTGGGAATTGAACCCGTGCATGCTAAGTAACTGAACTACATCTCCAGTGCCCTACTCTCTAATTTTAAGTTTTTAAGGAACCTCCATATTATTTCCTATAGCAACTGTACTAATTTGCATTCTTAACAGTGTGCAGGGGTACCCTATGCTACCATCTTCAACACTCACAGTCATGTGCAAATTATTTATTTCTCTTGAGGTAGGTTCTTTCACTGTGAAGCCCTTCCACGTTAGCCTCCCCAGTGCTGGATTAGAGTTGTGTGCCACCAGTATACTTCACCTTCCATTTGTCTTTCTGATACTAACCAGTCTAACACATGTGGGATGATAACTCATATCTAATTTATATCCTATGGATGACTAGTGACAGTGAATTTCTTTTTAAACATTCCTATTGTGACTGTGGTGGTTTGAATAGAAATGGCTCCAGAGGCTCATAGGAAGTGGTACTATTAGGAGGTGTGGCCTTGTTGGAGGAAGTGTGTCACTGGGGGTGTGTCATTTTGAGGTTTCAGATGCTCAAGCCAGGCCCAGTGCTGATCTCTCTTTCAGCTGCTTGCTAATTCAGATATAGCACTCTCAGCTACCTCTCCAGCATCATCTGTCCGCATGCTGCTCTGCTTCCCACCAAGATGACAATGGACTAACCCTCTGAACTGTAAGCCAGCCCAATTAAATGTTTTCCTTTATTAGAGTTGCTATGGTCATGGTGTCTTCACAGCAATATAAAACCCTAACTAAGGCAGTGATTTACATACAACCTTTTGAGAAATGTCTCCTTGAGTCCTCTGCTCAATTTTCCAATAGAACTGTTCATTCTCTTGCCATGGAGGTTTTTTCTTTTCTTTTTTTCTGGTTTTAGTTCCATATACATTTGAGATATTAACCTTTGCTTTTAAAATTATAGTGTGTGTGTGTGTGTGTGTGTGTGTGTGTGTGTGTGTGTGTTCATTC
>NW_004949147.1:1962498-1969290 GCF_000317375.1 Microtus ochrogaster
GTGTGTGTGTGTGTGTGTGTGTGTGTGTGTGTGTGTGTGTTCATTCATGTTGAGGTCATGGAACAAATTTTGGGAGTCAGTTTTCTTCTTCTACCATGAGGGACCCAAACACAAACTCAGGTCATAAGGCTTGGTGGCAAGCATCTTTACCCACTGAGCCATTTCACTGGTCCAGGGATATCGATCTTTTTTCAGATGTGTGCCCTGCAGATATTTTCTCCCCTTCGTTAGCTGTGCTTTCACTCTTTGCTATGCTAAACTCTTTTGTTTAACATGGTCCACTTGTCTATTTTCACTTTGGTCACCTGCACATTAGGGGCACAGCCTCAAGATCACTGCTACAATGTCAACAGGCTTCCCATTGTTCATAGCTTCAGACCTTACACACAAGTCTTAAGTCCATTTTGAGTTAACCTTCGTAGATTGTTTAAATTATAGATCCAATCCCAATCTCCCTGTGGCTCTCCTGTGCACAGGTCAGAGGACAACTTGTGGGAGTTGGTCCTGGAGCTGACAACAGGTCCTCAGGCATGGTGGCAGTTGACTTTACCTGCTGAACCATCTTAAAATTTCTCCATCTTATTTTTAAAAGACAGGGTCTCTTACTGAACTTGGAGCTCACCAATATGGCCAGACTTGCTTACTAGCAAGCCCCAGGACTCTCCTGTCTCTGCTTCCTGAGCTCTGGGATTAGATACAGACACCACCACATCCAGCTTTTACATGGGCTCTGAGGAATCCCAAACTCAGATTTTAGTATACTAAACATCAGGGAGTATAATTTCTCAAAATCTGTCCCTTTTGATTAAGATTTTTTATTACTTACATTTGTAGGTACCTAAGAATTTTAAGACTTTCTTCCTTCTTTGAATAATATTGGAATTTCAACAGTGAGTACATTGAATCCTCATGGCACTTTCAATAGTTTGGGTTAACAGAATTACTTTACCATAAACTCCATTGAGGGTGGTGATAGCTAGGAGGTAGAGCCCCCACCTAGAATGAACGCAGTGTATCTTTTTATTCATGAAGTCTTCTCTTTTTTTCCATCAAGCTTTATAGTTTTCTATGTATGAATCCTTTAGCTTCTTGGTTTAGTCTTAAACACTTCTTAATGCTTTAATAAATGGGATGGCCTTCATTTATTTTCCAGTTACCTCACTATCTGTGCATACAATGCCACTATTTTAAACTGTAGTAGCGAGTGGGCACCCCTGTATTGTCTCTGATGTTTTAGCGTGTAGGACTTTATTACACTGAAAATGTTCCTTCCATCTCTAATCTGTTTTTATTGTGAACGCGCAGTCAGAGTGGGTCTGAGGTTTCTGGAAGAAGCAGAAGTGGCATTGAGGACTGAAGCTTGTGTCTGAGGGCACCAGCCTGGTTTTCCTAATGACTGGCAAGTCCCCACACTTATACACATCAACTCTTCATATATTTGACACTTCTGTCTCAAGTGACTCATTGGGAGTGGGACTAGCATAACAAACACCTAACATGTGGGGGCCACTTGGGATTGGGGAATGGAAAGAGGATGGTGGGTTTTAGGAGTATCTGAAAAGAAAAGCCTCAGCTTCCTTGAACAGACTGTTCGTGGAAATAAGAATGTTAGAGTCTGCCAGCGAGGTCTCCGGAAGAGGCGAGGAACGCGGGAAGCTTATATTGCCATACATACATATCCTGTGTAGAATGTTGTTGGAAATATGAATGTTAAATACGCTGTTAAGAAGGGCTAGGAAGGGAGGATGGGGGGATATGTTACTGCAGTCTGGAAGGAAAAACATCCTTGTTGCATAGTGACGGAAAGTACGTCTGAATTTAATGCCATGGCTGTAAGGAGAACAGAACTTACAAACAGTGAAGCTGGCTACTTAGCTAAGGAAATTTCTAAGCAAAGTGTGGAAGGTGCAGCTGGTTTCCTCTTACTGTTTATGAATAAAGTGAAACACACCAAGGAAACCTGCTAAGCAAAAGGAAATGTAGCCTACTGAAATTACAACTAAAATAAAATAAGAAGGCAGCATCAAGAGATTAGCTGTTAGGATATTGTGCTCTCTAAAGAAAGCCAAGGGCGTGGTTGGACAGCCTCTTGCTAGTGCTGAAATGATTACTGGCATGACACGTGTTTACACTTCAGTCCTCTCGAGAGAAGCCAGACAGAGATGTAGGATTATGCAGAAGCATCCACGGAGGATCCTCTCATCTAATGGCCCAGATCTCTGATAATCAAGGTTTTTGAGGATGTTAGCCCAGCAGAAACAGTGCCAACTGTGAATGAAAGGGACCCAGAAAAGACAAAATAAAGGTCTGTCATCCACTCCCACAAAGCCATAAGCAGCACCAGGGCCCATAGGACCACGTAGTGGCAAACATGCATTGCCCCTTAGAAAGAAAGCCCAGAGGGCAGAGCACCAGGCTGAGGCAGAACCTCTAGGCTCTAGGATTTACCCCAGGTCTGAAAGTCAGTGTAATTCATCTGGCTAGATATTGAAATTTCTTGGGAAGTTGTGACTCTTTTATTCCTTCACGTGCCCTCTCCTGGAATGGAAGCAGCTTGTGTGTTAGATCTGGGGGGGGGGGGCGGAGACGGGGAGAACATCTTGTTTTTCTAGTTCATAGATGTCTGGAAAGGGAGGTAGACTATACCCAGAATATTTCTCTCACTTGATTTAGGTTGTGACATTTTATAATGTAGTGGGTTTAAACTTCTGGGGTGGGAATATATTTTGCATGTGGAATGGATGTGAATTTTTGGAGGTCAAGGGCCGAATTTGACTAAAAATATTTCTAGTAAAAAGATATTCATATCCTATAAAGTAATGTTACCTCAGTGCGGCTACTTCGTGTGGCACAAACAGCTCTGGAAATGTGGCTAATGATATCAAGATGGGTGGATTATTATGGGCCATACAAGAAGACTTTAAATGCAAGCATGTGCTTTCCTAAGAGAGAGAGACAGAAGGAAGGAGGCTTCAACATACAGACAAGAGAAGCTGCAGGCTGGAGAGACAGCTAGCAAATACGATGTCCTGAGCTTGATCCCACGTGTAAAATTTAAAAGCCAGAGATGGTGCTAGCAGATCTGTGATCTCAGTGCTGGGGAGGCAGAACAGTTGGATCCCTGGGGCTTGCTGCCCACCCAGCCTAGACAGCTTGGAAAGTCCCAGGTCAGTGAGAGACACTGTCTCAAAGAAGAGTGGAGGATGGTGCTTGAGGAACCACACCTGAGGCTCTCCTCCAGACTCCACACCACACACATGCATGTGAACCCGTTTAGACACACACACACACACACATACACATCACACACATGCATGTGAACCCGTTTAGACACACACACACACATACATACACATCACACACATGCATGTGAACCCGTTTAGACACACACACACATACATACACATCACACACATGCATGTGAACCCGTTTAGACACATACACAAACACACACATACATACACACCACACACATGCATGTGAACCCGTTTAGCACACACACATACACACATGCACACACACATGCACACACCACACACATACACACATGCACACACACACACACACACACACACACACACACACACCACAATGCATTGATCTGCGTTAGGGGACTGTTGATTAGAAAATGCTTTGGGCTTTGAGGATGGAGAAAGGGGCTCCCTGAGCCAAGAAGTGCATATGGGGAGTAGAAGCTGGAAAAGGCAAAGAACACAAGCATAGTCATAGGGAAAGGAGGGGAGATGGATTCTCTCCTGGGGTTCCCAGCACAGCCCTCCTAACACTTTCATTTTGGCCCAGTGAAACTAATTGCAGAGTTCTGGCTTCTGAAACCGTGAAAGAATAAATCTGTGTGTTAAATCACTGAATTCGTGGTAATTTGTTCTAGTAGCAAAAGGAAACTAATACAGTACATAATCAGAAATGAAAAAGGCAATATTTGATTACACACTTGTGCCTGCACACACGTTCAAGTTTGTGCACGTACACACACACACACACACACACACACACACACACACACACACCCCGCAGAGAAGGAACTCTAATATTTTATTTGGGAAGCTCACATTTGTATTTCAAAGTGGGGTTAGTCCACACCTTCTTTTCCCTTTCCTTCCTTCATTTTTTTTTTTTTCCGAGACAGAGTCTCATGTAGCTAAGGCTAGTCTCAAACTCACTATGTAGCTAAAGATGACCGTGAACTTCTAACACCTCCTACCTCTACCTCTGGAACCCTGGATTACAAACATGTGCCACCATGCCCCTTATGCAGGGTCGGGGCTAGAACTCAGGGCTTTGTACCTGCTAAGTAAATGCTCTACTAACTGGATTATGTCCTCACCGCACTGCTCATATACTTTGAACAACTTATATTTCTTAGTCTCTCATTTTATCTAAATTACCAGATGAATAGCATGATATAGGAAGTATACCTATAATTCTTTAAATTTCATATCTTTTTAGGAGTACATCTCTCATTTTTTATTCTAATTTTGAATAACTATGTTGTCTCTCTTTTTTAATTAGCAAATAATTTGTTTTATTACCACCCTCTTCCATTCAGCTATCCAACTTAATTTCATGTTTTTAAACTTAGTGATTACATAAATGCTTCCCTTTGTCTTGTTTCATCCCACTTCTCCCTTCGTTTTGTTGCTTCTCTCTAGTTTCTGTCTGCACTCAGTGTTTCACCGCTTAACACATGCCAGAGTTTTCCATTGATTACTTAATCCATTGCTCATTTCTACTTTTTCTTGTTTGGTAATTGAGACGTCTAAGTCTATACATTTCCTTCCAAGCCCAACTTTGGCTCCATCCTATAAGTTTCAACATGTAGTAATCACAATACTAAAATTTGCCAGGCAATTCTGTAATTGTCATTTTTATTCCAAGCAGTTAAAAGATTTTGGTTATTCTCCCATTATCTTTTTATAGTAGTGTTTAATTATAATCAGAGGATATAATTTATTCTTGCTGTATGTTTTGGAATATATCAGACTATGATATACATTTTTGTAAACATTGTATGAGCATAAAAAGACTGTCCACTTTCTAGGTCTGGGGCTAGATATTAATAGTAGTATTAATAATAGATAGTCTTCATTCTTCAAATTATTTAGCTCCTTTGGATTTTTCTTTCTGGTGTGACTGCCACTGCCTGAAGAAATCATGCTTATGAGACAGGACTTTTATTCTACAGAAGTTTTTCTGTGTACATGTCAGTTGAATAGCAATGGGGTAGGCTGTCTGCCAGGAGGTAAAAATAGGGTTCAGCAGTCTCTTGCTACTGGCACACCCTGCAAAATGTCTCTCGGTTTGTTTTCCCAGTAGAATCTCTTTGCGTTTTTAATAATCAAGCCTTATTGAACCTATGTATTTGCCTATATATTTTTAGCTGATGTTTACATAGAAGATAAAGATGTTTACATACCAAGCCAACCTCATGGCAACATCTTAACTAAATAACACGCAAAAAAGTCTTAGCTCCCTTTCCAAATACAAACAGTAGAATGTCGGGTTCATGTGCAGATGTTTTGACAAGATCAGGAGAGGTCAGAGATACATAGACATGCACATCCATTCTCTGCAAAGGTCACAGTAGTCACGCATGCGTGCTGCTGTATCCAAAGCAACTGGTCTTGTTTTCTGGTTGTTTGTTAAGACCTGACCAGCCTCTGTTGATGTTCACCTTTCAAACGTGCAATTTCAGTAATCCCGAAACTGGCCCAGTATATAAGCTATAACATATTTTAACCATTCCAAATATCCCTTTGCTCCTCTATAGTAAGCCTCTTATCCCATCCCTAGTCCCTGGCAAGTTCTGAGCCACCTTCTCTTATTATACTTTATCTTCTCATAAATGGATTCACACGGTAGGAAAACTCATAGGTCTAGCTCTCTCACTTGGTGCAGTATATTTGAGATTCACTCGTGTTGATGTGTATGTGTCCATTCTTTTATTGCTGATAACCTTCTATTATATGGAAAGCCACAATTCATTTATCCATTCCCAAGCTGAAAAACATGTGAGTTATTTCTAGACTCTGACTCTCATGAATAAAGCCACTATAAATATCAACACACAGGTTTTGTGTGACTGTACCTTCTGGATAACTATTTAGAGAAGGATTTTCTGGGCCAGGTGATTTTTGCATGTTTACTTTAGAGGCTGTCACATTGTTTTTCAAAGTGCTTCTTTCAGTTTAGGTTCCTGGCAGAGACTGGCCAAGAGTGCCTGCTGCCCCATGTCCTTCACACTTGGTATTATCAGCTTTTAAAAATGTCATCTGTGGTCAGAGGACAGCTCAGTCCATAAATGGCTTTGCCTTGTAATTATGAGAACCTGAGTCAGAGCCCTAGACCTCGTGTAAGAAAGCTAAGCATAGTGGTTCCCTCTAATCCTAGCTCTGAAGAGGTAGACAGGAGGATTCATGGGGCTTTCTAGGGAGCCCAGTCTAGTAGGAGTGCCAGGCCAGCGAGACACCATATCTCAAGAAACGAGGAGGAAGGATTTCTCCCCGAGAGTGATAAGCAAGCACCTGCCTTCTCTGAATAAGGCCCAACCAACCAACCAAAGTCTAATGTAGGAGCCGGTGCATTTAGTAGGCTTATTTAAAGAACATTCTCGGAGGCTTGCTTACGGGATCTGGATGATCCCAAAGCAGCTGCACCTGTAGCCTCGCCTCCGCAGAGATGATGACTTCCGCCCAGCTGCGAAGATGGAGTCTCTCTGTTTTTTTTTGTTTGTTTTGTTTTTTTGTTTTTTTTTTTTTTTTTTTTTGTTTTTCG
>NW_004949147.1:1969390-2033754 GCF_000317375.1 Microtus ochrogaster
AGCCTGTCCTGGAACTAGCTCTGTAGACCAGGCTGGTCTCGAACTCACAGAGATCCGCCTGCCTCTGCCTCCCAAGTGCTGGGATTCAAGGCTTGTTTCATTTTTTTAATCAGTGTCATTGAAAGAACAGAAGTTCTTACATTTGATGGTACAATTTAGCATTTTTCCCTTTCATACGTGATGGTTTTTGTATTATAGCATGAAACATTTACCTAGTCTAAAATCATAAATACTTATTTCTGTGTTTTTTTTCCCAGAAATTAGTTTTTAGTTTGTTTTTGTTTTATGGGTTTTTTTATTATTTTTGATTTTTTGAGACAGGATTTCTCTATAGCTTTAGAGCCTGTCCTGAAACTAGTTCTTGTAGACCAGGCTGGCCTCAAACTCACAGAGATCTGCCTGCCTCTGCCTCTTGAGTGCTAGGATTAAAGGCATGTGCCATCACTGCCCTTCTTAGACTTAGATTTTAATTGATGCATTAAACCTACTTTACACTTTGTAACTTTGTACATTTTTTGATTAGAGAAGAATGTTGTTAAAGCGTTTGACATGCAAACATGACAGATGTTGCATATATAAGCATCGGATATTTAGGAAATTATCTCTGAGTTTGAGGTCATCAGAGACTGTGTTCTGACACTTAAAATAATGTTTCATGTTTGGGGACAGAACTTTTGGTTTAGGAGTGGATTATATTGGCAAGTGAGATACACATATATAACATTAGTTAAAGTGGTTTTTTGGGGTTTTTTGTCTTTTTGTTTTTGGCGTGGCCAGTGTTCATCTGATATGCCATTTAGTACAAACTAATGTTTTTCATAATTGTCATTCAACGGTGGCTTTGGGATAAGCACAAACAAATCAGACTCTATTGAGGTCACTACAATCTGGGTTTGCTTGCTCCACTCTAGTCCCAAGGAACATGCCTGCTTAAACAATCATGCTGCTTCTCTACGAAACAAGTGAAATTTTAATCAGCTAGAGGAAGCAGGTGCCCAGAAGAGAACAGATCGGTCGCACTGTCAGAAAACCCGATTGCAAGCGCACACACAAAGAAAACAAGCATGGCTGAAGGAATCAAAAGAATCAGCCGACTAAGGAGAATCGTGCAGATTGTGCTTGCACCTGACGGAACTGCGAGCGCTCCTGTGTATCCGTTGGCTGTTTTCGTTTCCATTTTTTACTATGCATCACTCAGCTTGGTATGTTTCTGGCTTGGGCTTTTCAATAAATCATCAAGAGCAACACAGTCAGATAATGCTTTGTGGAATGGAATCTCTCCTTCAGTCCTTCATTCACCGGATACTCAGTGATGCCTACCACACGCTCAGTGTATCACAGTGAGTAAGGACGAAGCCGTGCATCGTTGGACAATGGGCAGAAGTCTGGCGGAGGGGAAGTGGAGGAGGATGGTGAAGACAGCCTACAGTTACCACTGTGAGAATTAGAATCTCACTACAAAATTAGCTTTAAACAACACTGACTGGGGTAGAGAGATGGATCAGTCTGTGAACTACTCACCACCACATGCGCAGGACGAACCTTCGCTCTGATGCCTGAGCCCATGTACAGCCCGCGCCCGCGCACAGCCAGCGTCTGCGTTCAGTCAGCGCCTGCGTAAACCAGCACCTGCATACAACCAGTGCCCATAAAGCCAGCACCCATGTATAAACCCCAGTACCTGGAGGGCAGAAACAAGAGGATCTGGGCACTCACTGGCTAGTCGGCCCAGCCAATCAGTGAGCTCCGGGTTTTGAGGACCCTGTCTCAAAAATCAAGGTGGAGAGTTGCTGAGGAAGACACCAAGTGTCAACCTCTGTCTTACACGTGTGCATGCATACCCACACCAACAAACATACACATACACAAAATCGCATGAACAAATTATTTTATATTCTAAAGCTCGGAATACTGGAATGGGTCTCATTGGGCTACAGTGGAAATGTTGGCAGGGCAGTGTCCCTTTTGGAGACCTAAGGGAGAAATTGTCTCCTTGGCTTCGATGGTTTCTGGAGGTCATGGTATTCCTTGGCATCCAGTTCTCATCCTCCATCTTCAGATATTCAGAGACTCTGACACTCCACCTTCCCTCTTTGATTAATTAGGCCCCATACATGGTGCTGAAACTATGCAGACAATCTTCACGATCTCCCCATCACAAAACCCTTTACCCTGTCACATCCCTTTTACCATTGTCTTGGATACTGGGTACCAGGATACAGACATCCTCAAGGGGCCATCATTATCCCCATCACATCTTAGGCTCCCAAGGTTTATCAATGACTTGGTTCACGCCCAAGCGTGAAGTACATTACGAAGTATTTAAGACCTTAGGAAGTCAGGTGCACTGTTCTGGGTATCTGGAGGGAGCTGGAATGTGTCACTGAAGTGAACGGTTGCTGAGAAGATACAAGATTGGCAGGAGTTTACATCAGATCCTGGAGCTTCAAAAAGGCCGTGTAGTCTCAAAGATACCCTAAAAGCCACTTTGCCCCACGTATGCCTGACTCATTATGTGAGTCAGGACAGGCTTTGTAGTTTGTGACAACTGAGGCTTATTTGGTAACAGTGTTTACACAGCAGGGGTCTGCTCTGTATTCCTCATGGTGATATCTAAAACTGACAGAGAGGCCTCCATTTCAGACTTAACCAGCTGCCATGGCCCAGGGACAAAGAGAAATCATAATGGATGGAGGAGCATCTTGGCCAGCAATGAAACCCTCAGTGTTATTATACATGGCATACATTACCTCCGCCCACAGTCCATGGGTCAAACCTTTCAAGTGGTTGCCCCCCCCCACACACACACACACACACACACACACACACACACACACACAGTGGGGCCAGGAAAGGTTGTCTTACCATGTGTCCATGAGGTAAAGAAGCAAGAATATTTTAAAGAAGCATCAACATTTCCCACTTTTATTATTGCTATTAGTTCCTGGGGTAAATGAGGTTCTGATACCAGCAAGGCCACTTTAGTGAATCCCAGAAATGGTCAGAGTTGATCCAAAAACTTGTTTGTGACCAAAACAAATGAACCTACAAGGCCTGGTTTCTCTTGAGCTCCTCTCTGATGACAACAACAACAACAAAAACCATCCTTGAGTACCCAAGTAGTACCCAGAATCTGATGTGCCCTGGAGTCCTGCAGATCTGAGTGTGAGCCTTGTACAGTCAGGCCCTAGACTTGGCAAGATCTGTCCCAGCTCAGCTCAGAGGTCACACATTTTCTTGGTTCCTATCCAGGTGGTCTGTGGGGGTATTTTGCATGGTCTGTTGATACCCAGACATGAAAGTGAAGTTGGCAGAGACATGGGACTCGCGCCAGCTACATCTGACTCTCAGTAGGAAATAAAATCATGACCATAAGGTGAGCAGCGATAACCAGGCTCTCACGTGCGCCTCACCTTCGGTCCCCTCCTCCCACCTCAAACCATACAGGTAAGAGTTGAAGCATCACAGAGGACAGAGTCCCCACCCCAATTCTGGATTCCTCGCCTGTGTGCTCAGGAGATGGAACAACCTAGACTCGGGTCAACCTGAACGAGATTGTTTATTGAGCCCATTGAACCAATGTGCAGCCACAAATTTAGAATGGGGTTATAGTTCAACAAAAGGATCCTCTTGCATGTGTGTGCGAGAGAGGAGTGGGGAGAATATAGTCATATGCTGTGTGCCATGCCGTGTGTATGGAGGCCAGGGAACAACCTCAGGTGCCATTCGTCTCTTTTTGCCTTGTTTGAGACAGGGTCTCTCATTCAGTGCTGTGTACACCAAGACCCCTAGTCCACACCCTTCTGAGGATTCTCCTGTCTCGTGGTAGTTTGAATGAGAATGTCCCTATAAGCTCATATGTTTGACTATTTGGTCCCCAGTTGGTGGAACCGTTTGGGGAAGGATTAGGATGTATGGCCTTGTTGGAAGAACTGTATCACTGGGGGCACAGGCTTTGAGTCTCCACCTCCCATCTCACCATCCAAGTACTGGGAAATACTCACAATGGCATCCAGATTTCTATGGGTCCCGGGTATCTGAACTCAAGTCCTCACACCTGCCTAGAAAGTGTGCCATCTGCATTGAGCCATCCCCCCAGCCCTGCTCCTTACCCCTGAATTTTTCTAGACCCTATTTAAAAAGAATCTCCTTTTCCATATGACAGGTTTAGTTACACACAGAGAAGTGTAGTGGACTGGATGCCCCGTCACTATGGAAACGGGAGAGTGATTGACAGTGAATGCATTCCCACTTTAGATCAGAATAGGAAAACCAGTCTACTGAGTACACTCCAAGAGGGCAGTATGCTGGGCAGTAACAGAGTGGAGCTGCAGGCCTCCCGCAAGTTTGGTGAGAAGCCCAGGATACTGCCTGGCACAGAGAGGAAATGGAGTGACAAGTAGATGTCTCAGGAAGAGATGCTTATCCCCTCTTTCCACATGTTTTACAGGCAGACAGACACAAGCTCATACAACTAGGTTCCAAGCACCAACTTCAACAAAGCCTTTAAAGGTAGGAGGGTAGAGCCTAGCTCCACATACGGCATCTCTCCTTAGCTTACTGCTTGGGGGAAAAAGAAGCTTCTATACTTTGATACTGCTTCTCCTCATTGCCACTGGTTGAGGCACCTGTTGTCCCAGCTGGAGCTGGTAGCAGATGCAGCCAGTAACCAAGAAGCTTTCAAGCCTGTGGCTGCAATCCAGGTCAGTTTATTGAGATGCTCTCCTTGGAGATCCTGTTGCTGCTACCAGCTGGCTCGGCCCTGACTAGGGACCCTGGGTCCTTAATATTGTCTACTTGGATGGCTTTTCCACATTCCCCAGAAGTCTGCTACTGACAGCTCATGTAGGGAGAGTCACCTCTGGGCTCGCCCGTCAGGTGTCAGCAAGCTGTCTCTGTCGGTATGGTGTAACGAGAAGCCACGCAGCTTGCAGCCTATTAATCTCCACAGCCACAAAGAAACCTGAGCCACAGGACTGTCTTCTGAGAGCACATGTGAGCAGCAGGGATTAGGACGGGAGCCATCGTGGTCGGAGTGCAAGGCTGGTGGCATGGAGTGAGCGGCTGGGCCCTGCTCTTATCTCTGTCCCGAGCTGGTGATGATGTCTCTGCATGGAAGAGTCTTGGCCTTCTTCATCCTCAGAGCCAAGTAGGGATGGAGCTTGTTAGTCAGCAGGAAGGCTCTACAAGTGTGCGTTTATCTCACAAACATACACGGCAGGGTGTTCTATGTTTGAATGAAGAAATTTGTCTGAATTACTCAAACTAATCTGCATCGTTCTGTTGGTAAATGTGGACACTGAAGCAAAGCCAATATATAGGTCAGTGAATGACTTTCAAAATGTATTTGGGGGGAAAAAACCCAACAAAAATGAAGATAGACCACTAAGGAAAACAGGAAGTTTCTTTTAACATTAGGTATGAAAGACGCTGGCCACAACTCAGTTTTATATTCTGGCTGTGTGGCCTGAGATCTCCAAAGACTGAGTGGCCTAAGGAAAGAAATTACGCCTTCTAGAAGCTCTGAAATGAAGATGAATAGAATGTCAGTATCGATGAAGAAGTGGAAATGGTACAACCAGGCCGGGCTCGGTGGCCATTGCTATCAGAAAAAGAAATTTATCTGGGCATTACATTCTCTCTCTATCAGTGGCTCTCGACCTTCCTAATTATTTTTCATTGCTGCTTCATAACTGTAATTTTGCTATTTTTATGTGTTTTCCAATGGCTTAAACGACCCCCGTGAAGGGGTCGTTCGACTCCCCAAAGGGGCAGAGACCCACAGGTTGAGAACTGCCGCTCTAGTAGAGACTTCGCTGTCTGCCCCAAATCCCTTAATTCACTGGAGCAAAGAAAGCACAGCAGGCAAAGGAATGTGTTAAACACTACCACAGGAATGTAGTCAGTGAATTCTTAGTTCAAATAATCCAATTTATTCTATCAATAAATAGAGACATAACCCACATGAAAAACATACAGTCATATACACAGTTCATAGCTCCGACACAGATCCTGACTTGAGCAGACATAAATCAAGGCATTAAGGAGACTTTAACGCTGATCAACTATTTAGAAATGTTAAGAATTATTGTTTGATAACATAATGGAGTGATTATATCCAAAAAGGAATCCTCTTTTGGAGGCAGGCACTAAATTAATCACAGATAAAATAGTATTTGAGGTTTGCTTTGAAATTATCCAGGTACTGAGAGCTGAGTGAGGCATGGTGGTTAACAGGATGGGCATATAACTGAAACATGTTTCACCATATTGGCTCATTGGTAGGTGATAGAACACGGGCATCTGTGGTGGTTTGATGAGGGTAGCCCCCATAGGCTCATATTTCTGAATGCTTGGTCCCCAGATGGTGGTGCTGTTTGGAGAGGTTTAGGAGACTCAGCCTTGCTGGAGAAAGTGTGTCACTGGGGAAGGGCTTTGGCAGTAAAAAGCCTCACCTACTTTCAGGTTTACTCTTTCTTCTTCCTGCTTTCAGTTCAAGATGCTAGCTCCCAGCTTCCTGCTCGGGCCACTACAGCCACTTGCTGCCATGCTTCCCACTATTATGGACTCTTACCCCTGGAACTGTAAGCCCAAATTAGCCCTTCCTTCTATAAGTTTCCTTGGTCACAGTGTTTTAACACAGCAACAGAAAGGTAACTGTGCGTGTATTGCAAGTGTGTCATGTTTGTGTAGGAGGATACGTGTAGGGAGGTATGTGTGCACACACATGTGGTGGGAGGGTGCGTGTACGGGGTATGTGTGCACACACATGTGGTGGGAGGGTGCGTGTACCGAGTATGTGTGCACACACATGTGGTGGGAGAGTGTATGTAGGGGATATGTGTGCACACACATGTGATGGGAGAGTGTATGTGCGGGGTATGTGTGCACACACATGTGGTGGGAGGGTGCATGTACGGGGTATGTGTGCACACACATGTGGTGGGAGGGTGTGTGTACGGGGTATGTGTGCACACACATGTGGTGGGAGGGTGCATGTACAGGGTATGTGTGCACACACATGTGGTGGGAGTGTGTGTGTACGGGGTATGTGTGCACACACGTGTGATGGGAGGGTGCATATACAGGGTATGTGTGCACACACATGTGGTGGGAGGGTGTGTGTACAGGGTATGTGTGCACATGCGCATGTGGTTATCATAAGGCACCCTTGGGTATTCTTCAGGAAGCTGTCCACCATTTTCCCCTCCTATTTGAAGCAGGGTCTCTCTCATTGACCTGGGAATTGTCTAGTAAAATAGACAAGCTGACCTTCCCATACCTGGGAATAAAATATGCACCGACAGGCTAAGCTTTAAAAACAGAAAAGAAATAAGAAAAAAAAAACTTAGATTTTGGAGAGCTAACTCAGGTCCCCAGGCTTACAGGGCGAGTGATTTGTGCTTTACTGACTGCGATCTCCTAAACCCCACTCTTTTCTCTTCTTAGTATATGATTCTGTTAGAAAGAGAGGCAGAGGTGAAGGAATTGGAGGAAAGGGGTGTGTGTGTGTGAGGGAGGGAGAGAGAGAGAGAGAGAGAGAGAGAGAGAGAGAAGCAGTTGGTAAAGCAACCAAACAAAAGAGACTGGCAGCAGATTGGGTGCAAGGCTGTGAGCCAGGAAAAGGACTGTGAAGCCAGACTCTGGATTTTGGCTCTCTGTGCTGCCCAGATGCATGAGGGACACACAAGATTGGAAGTTCTCTTTCTACTCCAAGATTCCAACCATTGCGTGATAGCTGTGAGTCTGTATGAACAGTGAGAGCCTGTTGCATCTGTTCTTTTGGCTCAAGATGAGAACAACTACCTTTCCCTCTGGAAACTACCCAAAGCTTCTCTCTTCCAGGTTAGGAGAGTCTAATTCTTCCTTGGTCCAAGGACCCAGAAAGAGGGATCTGGAGAGATGGCTCAGTGGCTAAAAGCACTGGGTGCTCTTCTAGAGGACCTGGGTTCAATTCCCAGCGCCTGCATAGCACCTCCCATCAAGTACATGGCAGCTTACAACTGTCCAGTTCCAGGGGATCTGACACTTGCACATAGACATATAGGCAGGAAAAACATCAATGCACATAAAATAAGGATAAATTAAAAAAAAAAAGCTAATCCAGAAATATCCTCAACAGAATGAGGGCTTCTCACAGACACCCAATAAAGTCTGTTTGAGATGCAGGGAACTGAGAGATGGAAAAGTCAAAGTCTGAGACTGAACCAGCAATTAGCTTGGTTCCTGGAATATGTTTAGGCAAAGTCAATCCAGGAAGGACTTTCCATTTGGCTCACTTTCTCCCACAGCCCACATCTAGAATCATGGCACTTCGGACAGAGTTCAGCAGAAACTGTCCATGCTGCTCCATCCATCCTCCAAGATGCTCCATCACAGCCTCGCAGAGTCTGATGTGGACGTATTTGCATATTGATTTATGTATTTCTCTCTCCACAGCAAGCTAACCTCTTGAGAGTATGCCGTTTTATTTACAAAGACACTGGGGTCATGCATCCGGACAGTGAAGTCAGGAGAAAGCCGTCCTGGGATGTGCTAAGTCACACGGATGAGCCCTATCAGAAACAAGAGATGGGAGGGTTCCAAAAGGCAGCCTCAGGCCTGGAAGATGCCCTTAGCTATCTGGCCACCAAAGGGACCACCTTGCAGGAGATGAATGAATGAGAGAAGGCAATGGACAAGGAACAGCCTAGGGGGGTGGACCTTGGTGGGACCCCACCAGATTGAGGTGTGGGGTCCCTGCCGCCATCCCAGAATGATGTGGGGTCCCTCTCTACAGTGAGCCGGCTTGACCTATTTCTAAGACTTACCCAATACAAGCTTCACTGGCCCCAAAGATTGCTGCCCAGCCTGAGTAGGCCTGCTTAAAAGATAAAGGGAAAAAAAGAAAGCAAAGGAGAAGACACATACACACAAAAAAAGGGCCTGGAAGGAACTGAGCTGATGGAAGAAATCTGTCCCTTGGCAAAGGCCCCAGGCTGCATGAAACCCTTCCAGCACTTTTTATAGATGACTTTTGATTTGATTTTATTCCCTAGCAAAGCGAAAAGCTGGAAAACTCCCTTCGTTCTGATTAGCATTCTTATCCCGGCGTTTCTCCTCTCTTCTCCCTGAGCTCACGAACACTTTTATTCTCAAGGGAATTATTCAGCCGCAGATGACATCCTCACGGTGATCATAAAGAATTCTCAGGAACGTGGGTTGGTGTAGGCGGGAGGTGCTGCTTCTTGCTAGGTGACGGGCCAAAGTACAGAAGCGGATGGTGCCCGGGGAACTTGGCTTCCAACTTCCTTTGCAGGGCGGAGGCTTGCTCGAAGGCTTCGATGTTTAGAGAGGATGCATTTGTGTTTGCGTGGGATGGGTTTGGGGATCTGAGGATGGCAGACGAGTAGGAGATAGTCCATGGCAAGGCCGGGCAGCTTCCTGGGCAGGCTGTGTGTGTTCTCTTTGTGGCTTCAACTTCTAACTGAGGTCTGAAGTTGGACCCAGAGTCTGCCCACTTCTTAAAGGGACAGTCCACACGCAGTCCTAAGAAGACTATAAGTTTAACACAACTGTCCTGGCAGAAAGCTTCTCGGGCTTCTAGGCCAAACCCCTCCTCCCACCAAAGACTGCATTCTTGAACCTGCTGCCTCAGAGGTTTAAGGAAAAAGGAGCCAACCCAGTTAGGTCCGGGAAAAGTTCAAACTAATATGTCTTGGCAAACATAATGAAAAACACAGACAGTTGCTTTAAGAGAGGGACCCAGAAAGAGGTCAAGTTCTGCTGAGAGAGGCAGAGCAGCAATTAGATGGGAGCTTATGTTGCAGCCTGGCGGCAAAGGGGTCAGGGAGAGGGTAGGACAGTCTGCCTCTGATTTCAGGAAGGGAGCACCCTGCAGCCATGCTGGGCTCCGTGAGTGGGGGAGAGAAGAAGGAAAGAGCTGGGCTGGATTTATGAGGCCATATTAAAGAACTCAGCGCAGCCTGTGCTGTGTAGCTGGAAAGAGAATTGAGGTTTTAATGCTAGCGATTGACCCAAGCGCTTGTGAATGGTGCAGTCAGTGGGGAGAAGGGAGATATTTAAACTGATTTGAGATTTTGAAATCAGGAGTTCTCACCAAAATGCTCAAAATAAAAATTTAATCTAAAGAAAAAAAAAGTAAGGGGCAAGGCTTATTCCATGAACCCTCGGAATGCATATTCTCCCCAAGGAAACATGGAGGAAAGTGTATGTTAAGACACTTGGAGGGGAAGATCTTCTCCCAGTCAGTGGGTTGCCTTTTTGTCTTAGTGACAGTGTCCTTTGCTTTACAGAAGCTTCTCAGTTTCAGGAGGTCCCATTTATTCAATGTTGTCCTTAATGTCTGTGCTGCTGGGGTTATACATAGGAAGTGGTTTCCTGTGCCCATGTGTTGTAGAGTACTTCCCACTTTCTCTTCTATCAGGTTCAGTGTGTTCGGACTGATATTGAGGTCTTTAATCCATTTGGACTTGAGTTTTGTGCATGGTGATAGATATGGATCTATTTTCATTCTTCTACAGGTTGACATCCAGTTTTGCCAGCACAATTTGTTGAAGATGCTCTCTTTTTTCCATTGTATACTTTTAGCTCCTTTATCGAAAATCAGGTGTTCAGATCTTACTGCATGTACTGGCTTTGTGGGAGCCTAGGCAGTTTGGATGCTCACCTAACTAGACCTGGAAGGAGGTGGGTGGTCCTTGGACTTCCCACAGGGCAGGGAACCCTGATTGCTTTTCGGGCTGATGAGGGAGGGGGAGTTGATTGGGGGAGGGGGAGGGAAATGGGAGGTGGTGGCGGGGAGGAGGCAGAAATCTTTAATAAATAAATAAATAAAAGACACTTGGAGGGCTGCGGGGATGGCTCAGTCAGTCAAGTGCTTGCCTCACAAGTGTGAGGACCTCAGTTTGGATCCTCAGAACCAAGGCGAAGAGCCAAGTGTGGTGGCGTGCACTTGTAACCCCAGTGAGGGCAGGAGGGAGACGGAGATAGGGAGGTTCCCTAGGGCTTGCTGGCCAGCTAGCCAGCCTGTGGTGAAGATCCAAGTCAATAAAACATTTCTCAGGTGCCTGAGGAATGATACCTGAGGCTGACCTCACCCATGTGTGTGAGCAACTACACATAGACATAGGCATTCCCCATGCATATATATAGATACACATGCACACACATATACATACATACACACATACACAGGCATGCACATACAAATGTATTTTCAAAAAGACATTTATAACCACAGGAGGACAATTAGCACCAGGCTCATACACCATATAACCAGGATAGGCTGAGATGCCACAACAACCTAAAAACTTAGGATCAGTCAGCCTTATCCTTAAAAATCTGAGGATTCTGATGTGAGATTTACACTAAGCACTTTGAACGGTGGTCACAGTCTAGTGCACCCGCCCCTTCCCCGGCGGGCCAGGGGATAGAGGAACAACCCTGGCACAAGCTTTGCTTTAATTCTCGTGTTTAAAATATGCTGCCGTTTGCCAATAACTTATTTGGAAGATGGCTTATTAAAGGAAAGCATGCTGCCTGCGTAGCCTGTCTTTCTCTAGGAGCCGTTTACCCCAGCGGATGAGAGGAAGCCCTTCGCTACAGAAGCACACAAGCCCATAGAGAAAGAAGGGAGGATGGGATTGGAAAATCAGCATTTTGCAACCCCAGGGGATAACTGATTCAGGTGAAGATCACCAGTAGATGCCAAAGTGTTGACAGCGAGCTATGAATTTACGGGGTACGAAAGTTCACCTCACAGTTTATTTGCTAGTTATAAAAGGGTAGGGGACTCACTTTGCAGGGAGAGGATCAATCTACCTCCACTTTAAGCTGATGACCAATCTTAGTAGCACTGAGATAGACTAATGACGTGAAGTTCTCAGGAGTGACTCAGCGTTCCGGGTTCAGTGTCATCTATCCTGCCTTCTAGGAGAAAAAAAAATTTGGCTTGAATAACATCACGCCTTTAGAGCTAGCTTCCTTCTCATGGCAAAGGTGGCAGCGGGGGGAGGAGGGGCAGGAGAATTACAGGTGTCACTTCAACTAACCAATCAGGTGAATCTATTCTTCAGCATCCTTAATAAGCTAGTGTTACATCCAAGGACAAGGTGCTCTTTCTACAAGGGACTTAAAAGAGCCCATCCTCACTGCAATTCTGATCCTGCTGTGAGGAGATAATCTGTAATAGGATGTTTGGGGAATAATTGAAGAATCCTGAATAAGTAGTTATATATGATATTGGGGAATTATTAATTTTGTTTGGTATGCTAATCATATTGTCATTATAAAGCAAAAGGGATTTATTTTTAGATATGTGCTGAAATTGTATATATATATGATCATGATTCTGTAATTTATTATAAAACACCCAAACAGCAACAAAAAGAAAATGAATGACGTAAAACTAAAGCTAAACCCAAGAAGTCACTGACCACAGGCGACAGTGGCAGCATGTAGATTTTCCCCTGTCCGTGCTTGTTGAACCTTTTCCTCGTGTCAGGTCTGCTACATGCTGGTCACATGGTGGAGAACAAGAGGACACACAAGTCTTATCCTCCTGATATTTGCAGAGATTTAGACAGTTTGGGGGAACAGATTGGGAAAATCCATTTTAATAGTAACAACTCTATTGAAAATTTCATACGTGTACATAATGTGCTTTGACCCAGATCACCCTCCGTCTCTTCCCTCCACTCCTTCTCTCTCTGCCACCATTTCCCTGCCGACTTCATGTGCTCTCTCCCTCTATATTTTTTTTTTAACCTGCTGAGTCTATTTAGTGTTGCCTCTATGTTCATGGGTAGGGGACCACCTGCCGGAGCACAGTAAGCTCCCAGTGCCCACATCCTCGAGAAAAACTACTCCCCCACCACGCACACACAGCAGCCACCAATGACCAATAGCTTCTCAGCTAGGGATGGGACTTCATGAGCCTCTCCTCTTCCATTCTGGGATTTGGGCTGGCTTGATTTCAAGGAGGTTTTATTCGTGTAGTCATAGCTGCTGTGAGAGCATGCATGTAATGGACTCGTCATGTTCAGCAAGTAAGTTTTACCATAGACATCCACCACCTCTGGCTCCTAAAATCTCTCTGGCCCCGCCCATTAGTGATGATCACTTTTATTCAGCATTTATAGTTGGCCCTTCATGTTTATATTTTTCTCATCCACAACACTAACCAATTACAACTGACATTCTATTTTTAAAACTGTAACTACACTGAGTATGTGCAGGCTTCTTTCTTATCACTATTCCCTAGATATTACATCAGAACAATGAATTATATATCTTTTACATTGTTTTACTTGATCAAGAATTGCATACCTATGGGAGTAAGTAACATATTTTCTATAAGGGAGATGGGTATCCATGAGGAAATAGAATCAGTCTCTCAAGGATGGGGAGGATGTACCCAGACATGGCAGAATCAGCTGGCTCGGGCAGCTCATGCCAAACAAGCATGAACACCTGAGTTTGGATCCCCAGCGCCCACAGAACTCCAGCACTGGAAAGGGGAGGAGGACGGAGGCAGGTGTGTGCCCAGAGCTCATTGACCAGCAAGCCTCACCAACAAACCCTGGGTTCAGTGAGAGATCCTGACTCAAAAATTAAAATGGAACTGGGCAGTGAGGCACAGACCTTTAATCCCAGAACTTGGGAGGCAGAGGTCTCTGTGAGTTCCAGGACAGCCTGGTCTAAGTAGTTTCCGGACAGACAGGGCTACATAGGGAGACCCCATCTTGAAAAACAAACAAGAAATTAAAATGGGGAGCAATCAAGGAGGATGCTCAGTGTAGTGTGTGGCTTCTACACACACGCGTGTGCGTGCTTATATGCATGATGTTATTTAATCTTTCCAGTTGTCCCATGGGATGGGTACTCTTAAGTTTCAACAGCTGGATTCCAAGGATAGGTGTCTCTGATCTCAAACTGGAGCCGAGGAGTGGCCAAAGCGGGTCCTGATTTAGATTTGTGTGCTGGTCTTGGTTACACTGGTCCCCAGGCACGTGACTCCAGGCTATCTTAATACGGATTGGCACTGTTGCTGGCCCTCACTTTTCCTTTTTTCTTGTGTAATCATTGTAAAATTACCCCCATCATCATAGCTGTCAACTGAAAGAAAGTGCTGTTACGTTGATATAGAGGATACAAAGAGTAAATTAATAAAAATCCCATGTCACTGCTGTTTAAAAAACCCTCGAAACTGCCGACACTCCTCTTTAGTCTCTGCTACAGTCTGCTTTCTCATCTTCCTCCACTTAAGCCTGCTTCCTTCTCGACAAACACATTCATTATTCAATTATTTAATGCTCCAGATGGTCTTCTGTGATTTGAATTGCTAGTATTAAATAAAATAATTTCCTACATTGAAATGTATTCTGCTCTCACTACACTTTGTACAACATGCTTCTAAAGATGAGAACTGTGTCATACTTGGCTAACACCTATCCTCAGATATTACCTACTGCATTCTAAAGACGAGAACCGGGCCCTGTGTTATACTTGGCTAACACCTATCCTCAGATATTACCTACTGCATGGCCTGTCTGTGCTACATTTAGAACATGGATTCCCTGATGTCGGGGTCTTATGAAGAGACGAACAGGCAGCATTAGAACTCATGGAACACGGCTGAGTGGTTGGCAAAGCCGTGTGAGTGAGCCTTGGAGAGGCAAAGCCCCGAGGACCACCGAAGACTACCGTTCCTGAGGACCTCAGGCTGGTATTGAGCATGGCTCTGACTGCTGCCTTCATGGTCACCACATCCCTCATAATCTACTGGTTGTATGATGACTCTCAAGGGGTTTCTAGCCCCTCACTGGGCGGTGTTACTGGTACTTACAACAATAGTGACTGACTTTTTCCAAGCATTGCTGCTGGAGCAGATTAAGGATTCAACCACCACCCTTAGAAAGAATTTAGACTTGTTAGTAAGGTTAGGTCAGAGTGTTTTTGTTGATGACTTTGAGGTCTAAAATCTTGGTGAACAGTCTAAAGTTTAGAAAGGCATAGAGCTGAATGAGGGACTTGTAAGACAGGTTATTTTTTTCCTGCTAGGATAGGCTGGTGATCAAAGGTGATGATGGATTCCTTGTATCCATATTTTCCCTCAGCTTCCTGATATAAAAAACCGTGGTGAGTGGGTCTGTACCTGAGGATTTAAAGTAGAGCTGACTGGTTGTTTTTCATATATAAAAGTTTAGATTTGTGATTATTTTAAGGTCTTTATAAGATTACCTTTTGAGATAAATAATAAAGTGATTGACCCTTTCCTTGTAACCACAAAATGCAGCCTGCCAGTAAAAGAACTGGCTGACAAAAATACCTTGCTTGCTTTTCACTTCATTAATCTATGACAAGTTGCTTGGACATGAATGTATGTGAATTCCTGGAGATACTGTGGTTTTCACTTGTATTAAGTAAAATGTTTAATCATTTAAGGGAAATGATAAACATGATGTTTTTCTTGACTTGTATTCAATGTAACCATTCAGTTAAAAAATAGATTGTAACTACATTGCAATTTTTGTAAGATTTTTCTGGGATATATAATCTATAAGGGAAAAATTTAAGATAGACAGAGGGATACAATCTAGATAAAGGTAAGAAAAGAAATAAAGAGGTGAGAGAGACGATAGACAGCCCCTAAAGGAATGTGTGTGTCTGTGTGCCTGTGTGTTTGTGTGTATGTGTGTATGTGTGTGTATGTTTCCCTTTTTTGCCGGCCCCAGAGAATTAAGTTTTACTCCTTCAGATAGAAAGTCAAACCGAGTGATTAGTTCGCCTACTCCATGGCTCCCCCTCAGTTTCTGAACTGCTGAAGACTGGCCCTCACTGTAGCACCCTGACATTCCACAAACATGATTTAACATTCTGGATCATTACAAGTGGGAATAGGCCCAAATCTGTATATGTCATGGGGCTAACTTTTAGTGTCCACATAGAAACCGGATTTTAGAAAACTGTTGTCACTGTAGAATATACTGCCTGAGAGAGGCAGTTTCATGGGGGAGTGGCCACTACTTCCTGTGAAAGTGCTTGTCCCAGCAGAGGAGCAGAGGAGGGATCCAGGCAGCTCCATCAGCATGCGCTGGGTACCCATAACAGCATCAGTAACAAAAGGGATCCTGGGAAGACCCTTACCTGCAGATCCCTGCTGTCCACTCAGACACAGTGGTGTGCTATCCCTAGCCCTTCATCCTGGGCTTCGGTGTAAAACCACCTTATCTATGGCTTTTACTTTCTTCCTCTTTGCCGTCAGGAACCCTATTGATGGTCACGGACTTCCATGTCAGAGAAAGGGCTTCAGGAATTCAAAGAGGTTAATGGACTTGGTCCTCATTACCCAGCAAGTCCGAGGCTGACCCAGAAGGACATCTCTCAGCACCTCTGAGGACCATTATAGTCTGTCTTAGTTAGGGCTGGAGGACAGCAAGTTCTCGAGTGCCATGAAAGGAAATGCTCCCCAGGACATGCAGGCTGCAGCATGTGTGAAATTTCACACCTCAGAGACAGCGCTTCTGTTTGTTTCCAAGTCTGCCTTCCTCAGGAGTCTGAACATGTGAGCTACTCAATCCCAAGACTTTTATCGTAAATTATTTAATTTCTTTTCAAGACTAATAATAATAATAAAAATAATAATAATAATAATGATAATAATAATGTTTCTTCATTTTCCTAATCATCTAAGCCAGTCACAGGAAAAATTTTTGAGTCTTTCTCCCTTTAAGTATCTTCTTTTACTTAATGACAAAAGCATCATATGTTTATTATTTTTAAAAAAGCAAAAACAAAAATGACAGAAAGGCAAAGAGAAAAATGAATTTAAACTGCCTGTAATCCCATCACTTAGACATAACTACTGTTAGCATTTCAGGGGATTTACTTTTAGTCTTCATACATATTTAATTTTGGAATGAAGTGGAGATCATACGACTTCCTGTAATTTATGCGGTTTCTATTCTGTTTTATTTACAGAGAACACTGTGTTGTGAGTGTGCTCTTGTGCTGACAAATAGTTTTCAAAAAAATTATTTTTTAATGAGTGCATAATGCCTTGGCAAATGATTTAACTGTAATCTACTTAACCAGCTTCCATTTGAACACTCAATTTGTCTAGTATTTTGCTATCATAACATCAACTTCAGTGAGCCTTCTCAATATGGATAATATTTGCCTATCCAGGATTATGTCCTTAGAATTAATCCCTTGGGGGTGAGATTGCTGACTGGAAAGGGATGAGTTCTTCAAAGTCCTCCTTTATCCTCAAGGTTTGTCCAGCCCTCCCTCACATCAGAATGTCTAAGTAAGTATTTGCAGCAATGGGTCATTGTATGCTCTCTCTCTCTCTCTCTCTCTCTCTCTCTCTCTCTCTCTCTCCCTCTCTCTCTCACTGTCACTCTCTTAGTGTGTTTATCTGTTTTTTTCTGTGTGTATTGAGTTTGTTTCTCCTTTTCTCTTTCACTGTCTTGGTCTCTGCCACTTTCTCTGTGTCTGTCTGTCTCTGTCTCCCCATCCCCACCCCCACCAAAGAACCACTGGGAAACTTAGTAGATATGCTAAGTTCTTGGACCCACGTGCAGAGCTTCTGACCCAGTCTTAGAAGAGACCTAGGAGAACCCTGAGGAAGCTTGATAAGACAATGTGACCCTCACCCCAAGAAATGCCACTTTTTGTGGTGTGTCATCTCTCCTGGCTTCAAAGTTCCTGGGGACACGAAGGGGTTGGGATGGGAATAGGAAAAGAAGAAAAGGAAGTATGGTCCAACGGTGCTTACAGACTCAGCAGAGCAGAGGGATGCTCAGCGCGCTTTGTCATGGTAACCACGTTTTTCCTGTAGCTTTGTGTGCTCCATGGCAGGACGCTTCTGTGCTTCTGAAGGCCCTTTCCTAGCTCTGCCCTCTGTGTTCAAGAAATCCATCTCTGTTCCCCACCTTCCTTCTGGGAGGAAGTCCAGTTCCCTTTTCGGCTTAGCAGAGAAGGCAAAGGTAGGCTGCTCACCTCTAAACCCCACGCCTTCTCAGCCTCAGTTTTCACTGCCTGGAGCCTGCCCACGGCAGATTTATGCCTCAGTCCCTTATGCAACTGTACCCTGAGACTTTATCTCCCTGGAATGCAAAATAATGGCGATTGCTGAAAGCCTATTCCGCAGCTATGCAGTAACCTCCACACCATCAATCTGAGAAAACTAAACCGCTCCTCTTCTCACATCCTGAGCTATTCTTGCGACCTGCAGGTTGACCTGTAGGTCAACCGTCCTGAGCACCGCCCCCTCAGCATTCTCTTAGCTAGAGATAACTGCTCACGTTCACTGTGGCACTCTGTGTGCCTTGCCCTATGAGATGGTATAAACCACCGCACTGCTGCACATCTTATGGTACCGGAAAAAGGAAAGAGAAGAAGGGAAGGCTTAGTGAGCTCCCAAAGGACAGAGGACATGGGACAGAGTGATCTTAACGTTAATCTCCCATGACCTCACAGAGGTAGCTTGGAGCGTGAATCAGGAGCCTAGGGTTCACAGAAGTCCCATAGCTAATGGGTGTCTAAGCCTAGTTCTGTCCTGCTTGGGTCAGGTTGGCCCCTTGCTTCCTGGTATGCTGTTTTAAGTGGCGCCTTCCTTCATTAGTCTCAGCTCCGTTAATCTAGCTTTCTCTAGTCCAATTTATCAGAATTGCAGTACTGGATATTAACATATAGGTGCATCAGTTCCTTCCTCTGGGCCATAGGTCATACACATTTAAAAGGGATGGAGGAGGCATGGGAGAAGCTAGTTGATGGTATGCTTGTCTTATAAGCACAAGGGTTCACACAAGAAAAGTTGGGTGTAGCCGGGCGGTGGTGGCGCACACCTTTAATCCCAGTAGCCACACTAGTTGTTCTCTCTCTCTCTCTCTCTCTGTGTGTGTGTGTGTGTGTGTGTGTGTGTGTGTGTGTGTGTGTGCGCTTGATACGTATAGGCGCTTGCCTATACATATGTGAAGATCAGAGTTTGAGATCAGGCGACTTCTTCCATCTCTCTTCATGTTTCTGTTTTGTTTGTTTGCTGTTGTTGTTATCTTTCCCGTCTTTCCGTGCAGGCTCTCTCACTGTACCTGGTTATCACTAGTTGGATAGGTAACTGGTTAACAAGGCCCTGGGATCCTCCTGTTACAGAGCTGGGCCACCTGCTGTTTTATGTGAGCGCTGGGGATCCACACTCAGCCTCATGCTCCCACAGCAAACACTTTACCCACTGAGCTATCTCCCCAGGTGCCTTTGGACCATTTTACAAATGTATTTTAAAAATTTCCCAATTTAATAGATGCAAAATGGCATCTTGTTTTAAGACTGCTTGATTATTGGTGGATTTAATTACATTCTTTATCAAATCATACATTTTGGGCGGGGGGAGAAATATTTGCAGCCTTTAGTATTTTCTCTTTTTAAAAGTGGCCCACACTGGGCTCAAGCTCACCTGTAGTCCTGGTTTGCCCTGAGTTCAGAATCCTCTTGTCTATGCCTCTGGGGGGTGCTGGAATTACAGGTGTGAGCTGTCATGCCCAGGTCTCTTTTGTTCTATTTTGCAGTTAGAATTTCTTCTGAGGTTTAACTCTTAAGAAATCAACTGTCGAATAAGGAACTTGCTCAGCCAGTTTCTTTCAAAGCATCAATTGTGGAGAGTTTGCAGATGCTACTATATTAGCAACATGGTTAACCTCATCCAATGACATTTTTCATAGCTGGTGAAATTGTCCACAGTTTTTCTTCCAAGACGATGATAATTTGGTTTTGGGAAATTTCTCCTCAAGTATTCTTTCATTGTGTCTCACATACAGAATTTTTAAACCAAGGTCCTGCCCTCCCTCCCCATCTTTTGAAATTAAATTTCAGTGACTAAGCTCTGTCTCTTTGCTACTTTGCAGCAAAACAAAATAAGAGTCTTGACTTTTAGAGGCTTACAGTTTAGACAGATAAGATTTACATGTCCATAATGATAGGTATGGCAGGTGTATACAGTGATGGAGGGTTACAGAGAGTGAGTTACACCAAACTTGAAGAGTTGGGGTGGTTTCTTGCTCCAAGTTTTGGGGAGGAGGGCAGATGTTCCCCAGTGTTCTTGTGGGAATTTTCATCCTGTCATGGAGAGGAGACAGGATTGAGGCTATCTCCCTGGCCTTTGAATATGAAGAGGCTTTAGGAGTACTGTATGGATGGAATGTGCTGGAGAAATGCTCTGTGATTGCCAAGGCTAGGCCACAAAAGGTGACATGGATTCTTCTCAACTCTCTCAGGCTGCAGGTATAAGCCTTGGAACTACCTGCGAGTCTGGCTACCCTGCCCACCTACGCCCTACCTGTCCATGCGAGTCTGGACCACTAGGCAGGAGAATAAAGTGGGAACACAGGGGAGGGAGCACTAGTGGTTCCTCTTCCTGTCAGGTTCTTTCTAGCTGGGACTCCAGGCATTTGAGGGAGGCATGTGTCTTAAGGGCTTATCTAGTCATAGTCAAAGTCTTGCATCTAGTAATAACGAGATGTGTTTTGAGAATTCATTATTAGTATATTTCATCACTGAGTGAACATTACAGAGCGTATTTATACCAACCATCACATCTGGGATGTCATGAAGCAAAAGAACCTTATGGATCCACCACCAAACACGTAGCCTGTACCAGACCAAAATGCATTATGTAGTGAATGGCTATCCTCTAGACTCTGTTCAAATACTACCCAACTAAGCACAGCGAATGTTCACAATCATGAGAGTTCAGATGATAAAATACTCGAGAGTCCTACATCACTTACGATTGAAGTTTCCACTTAACAATAAATAACCAGGACAGAAACTATGGGGAAAAAGCTTTCTAGGCAGAGGGGACACCTGAGAATTTTTCCCTTAAAACTTCCATTTATCTTTATGCGGTTTTCTGCCCACTCTATGCACACTGCTCCTGTAGCTCTAACTGATTGTCCCTCTCCAAACTGAAGTCAGCATTCCTAACTGTCCTGGACAGGAAATGCAAGTATTCTACCCAGACCTCAAGCTCGGTGTATCACATGACGAGCCAAAACCGTGTCCTGTTGCTCTGTGTATTCCTGCCCTCAGTGTTTGTGTTGATGACCGTCCCACAGCTTCTAAGCTCTTAGCCTTGGTGGTTTTATTGACTGTTCCTTCTAAAACTTCACATCTGGTCCTTCCCCGCTCCACAGGAAGTCTTCCACAGTATTTGATGCCTATTGCTCCACCAGCATCACCATGGGTCCTCACCCTACTTCTATGCAAGTTGAGACCAAAAGACACCTAAGGTTGTCCTTTGATCTCCATACACATGCATGTACATCTACACACATGCACACATATGCACACACATACACATTCACATATACAAGGCAACTTCCTGCCACCCAGCTTCTTGATAAAGGTAAAATGGGGGGGGGGGGGTAAGAGGAACAAGACCTGCACTTTGATGAGTAGGGAAGGCAGATAGTCAACAGAATGCAGAAGGTCTTCTGTATTTTCTTAACACCCCAGCATTGTGTCAGCAAGTGTCCTAAAGTCCTGAGCATTTGTCTACTGGCAGGATCAGAGTCCCTGTCACTTTTTCCATCTGCAAGGCCAGGTTCAAGCAGAGCTGAATAAAGATGTGAAGAACATGGGCCTGGCCTTTGCCAGTGAGTGCGGTGAGTGGCGGAGGGCTGGTTGGCAACGCAGACCCAGGGCTCTAGTCCATGGGATAGAAGCAGAGCCAAGCGGGCAAGTTGCTTGGGGTGGAGCAGGGCCCTGGGTGGGTAGCAGTCAGCGAGCTGCTGTGAGGTAAGGAAGTTGGGTCAGATTCACTGCTTGAGAAGTTCTGGCTTGACTTTCTCCTGGTATCTTTCTATGTTCATCTCCTTCTGTCTAAGTGTGTGTTTGTGATCACATGTACTTAAGGATGTGCACATGTGTGTGGAGACCAGCGATCAATGCCATGTGTCTCGATTGCTCTCCACCTTCATTTTAAAGACAGGTCTCTCGGTCAATCTGGAGCTTACTGTGCAGGGGTGACAGCTGCCGCTGTACCCAGCCTTCTTATATGGTTCCGGGGAGCCAAACTCAGGTCTTTGTACTTGTGTGTCAGGGCAGACTCTTTACTAACCAATCCACCTCCCCAGATCTTACCCCTTCTCTTTTAAAGTGCAAACTACAAGTAGCCCAATTCCAGCATTCTGCTTCCTTGGTGAGTGACTGGCATCCGCAGAGAGGGACAAGGGCAGTGAAGCAGACGGTATGGTGATAAAGGGCCAGGACGAGGTGAGAGAAGCGTTCTGATGGCGAGGATCAATCATCAGCTGCAGTGGCATTTCATTTGAATTCTAATAAATAAACTTACCTGAAGATCAGAGATTTAAACAGCCCCACTGGCCAGCCTTACAGACCAGGCAGTGGTAACATACACCTTTAATCCCAGTAGCCACACTAGTTGTCATAGAAACCGGATGGTGCATTGCCTCTAATCCTAGTGGTGCACGCCTTTAATCCCAGTCCTAGAGAGGAATATAAGATGGGAGGAGACAGTTCAGAGTCTCAGTCTCATTCTGAGATTCTTGGAGGCAGGACTGTTGTCATTTCGGACTGAGGTAAGAGCAAGTGGCTGGCTGTGGTTTTTCTGATCTTCAGGTTGAACCCCAGTTTCTCTCTCGGAGTTTTTATTCATTGTGCTTGAAGTGGTGCTACAATGTGATGCTTTCAGCAATTTGAAGAAACACACACACACACGCACACACACACTGCCTTCTTTGGTGAATTGGTGAATAGAACAGGAGCATATCATGTGAGCCAGAGTGAGCTTGGAAAACGTGCGGATCAGGACAAAGACTCTTCTAAAAGTGCCAAGCCTGGGAAGCCCGAGGCTGGCAAGGACTGCTTGGATGGTGCTGAGGACTGCCCCTCTCAGGGCCTTGGCTGCCATGGCTGTTGGCTTCTTCCAAGAACTCATCACTGGGGACCTTTTGTGTCCATGTTGGCAGGTAGGACCAGCTATAGAAGAAACCTGCTCTGGAGGCTGAGGTCACTTTGAACAAATGGCTACAGTGTTTATAGAAATGCCAGCCTGTTCCAGGAACATTGGGGCCAGTGCAGAAGGACAGCCATTTGAGTGACCTGGCATTCACCAACAGTCACTAGCTAAGTTTCTTCTGTGTGGCAGCCTATGAGAGGCCGGGGAAGCGATGGGGGTGAGGGAGGTAATAGTCCTTGACTTCAAAGAGGAGACAGACTAGTAAACAACTATTCCAGAACAGTATGGGCATTCAGGGAGGCACAAGGTGGGTGGGACATCTACCTCTGACCTGGGCATCCATGCACACTTTCTGGCAAGACTCTTGATAATTCGCTGAACTCAGGAAAAGCATTCGTGTTCCCCAAAACCAGGTCAAAAAGCTCTCTGAACAGAAACTTGGTACAGAAAGCCCTTATGGTCCTTTGAATCTCAGGCATTAGGGATGTCCTTGGTGTTTTAGGGAACAGCTCACCCCTATCAGGGTATCACCAGTGTCACACACTAGGGCAGGCATATTCATGAATCCAGGCGACTGTGCTGTTGCAGTCTCTGGCTTAGTGACCATGTCTAGTATCATGTCGGTCCACTGGTAGGGTTAGCAGGTAGATTCAGCATCTAACTGCCTGGCTGTCAAGGTTGACACGGGAGCCATGGAGCAATGCCACCCTCAGTCTCCAGGAAGTAAGGGACGTCCACGAGGGAGTTTGGAAGTAGACAAAGGCACACTGCTGTCTACTCTTGTGTGTCAGCACAGCCTCGGTCCAACTCCTTCCTCTCTCCTTGTTGCGCTCAAAGAATTCCAGGGTTACTAATCTGAGAGGTCAAAGTACAGCTCACTGAGGCCCAGTGGACTGCTGGGTGATAAGCTGGGGAGTTGCTGCACTTCAAAGGCCTCCACCCATTGCACTTTCTCTTTCCTGCTTCCTGCTTTGATCCTGGGAAGGTCTAAGTCTCTCTTTGCCATGCTTTTGTTTCCTGCCTGGATACAGTGGTCAGATCCAGGCCAGGCTTCCTCCTTAGCACTGGACTGGCTGTGTCTCCCAACCCCTAAATAAGAATCTTAGGGAGTGAGCTAGCTTAGGATCCTTTTGGCATAAGTACCTGCATGTGCTATCCTCGGGTTTAGATTTAGGAGGGGAGTGAAGGACCCCATTTAGACTCTCATTCAGTCATCCACCCTTTCGCCAGCTTCTGCATGTGAGTGTCTGCTATTGACAGGCTCGTAACAAATGGCGTTTAAAAATCTGTACCCTTTCACTCCTCCTTATATGGGATCTCAAGGGGTAGGGGATGATTGGCAGGGTGGCATTTTAGCCTTCCTGGGGCCTTGGCTATAATACCATTATGATATTGGTAATTCTTCTGGAACATTAGCTCCAGCCTCTAATGGTCCCCTATAGAGGGAAAGCCAAGCTTTGTGCTTATGGGTTTGTTGGATCAAGCCCAAAGTCCTTGGGCTCTTCCTAGACATATTGGCCCAGGTTCAGAAAACAGCAGTGAACAGACAGACTGGGCAATTCATGGCTCTGGGTGAAAGTACCAGCCAGGTCTCAGCCTTCCAGGGGGAGAAGGCTGTGCCAGGTACTCCTCCTTACCTGAGCAGTGGTACATCATGGCAGGAATCTGGCAAGGTTTGCTTTAAGGAGGCTGAAGCCAACTGGTCCCTGGTAGGAAAATGCCTGTGGAGGAGAGAGAATGCTGAGCTCTTCTTTGGAATGATCTTGAAGGGATTTTATTTTAGATAAATCCTGACTCAAAAAAAAAAAAAAGAAAGAAAGAAAGAAAAATGTCATGGTGAATAGTCTCCAAAAATGTCCACGCCTCACGTCTCATACCTGGGACTTGTGCATGTGCTGTCACATGAAAAAAGGAACTTTGTAGAACAGTTGTAGGTATTAAAACACTTTTCATTTCTAAAAATGTTCTTGAGTATTCTGGATTATTCAGATGAATTCAGTGTAATCAGATGGCGCCTAGAATCTGGGATGTTCCTTGGTGTTTGTGTGCTTGTGCGCTCTCTCTCTCTCTCTCTCTCTCTCTCTCTCTCTCTCTCTCTCTCTCTCTTTCTCTCCTCTTCCTTCTCTACTTCCTCCTTCTTATAACAGAGTCTTGCCTCAAAGTCCAAACTGGTCTCAAATTTACAACACCCTCCCCCATTGGCCTTCCAACTACTGGGATTACAGGTCTGTGTCACCACACCCTGTAGCTATCTGTGTTTTCTTAAAGACCTGTTAGGTGGGATTCTAAAAGACAAACTGAGGAGCCAGGGACAGAGCCCAGTGGTGAAGCATCTGTCTCGTATTCACTAGGTCATCCGGTTCAATGCCCAGCACTGAGAAAACAATCCACAGTCTTCCCGGCCCCGAAACTGGGTAGTCTCTTATACTCTGTGGACAAGGGACTGCCTCTTGCTTATCCATCGTTTTCATAGGTGACATTTGTGACAGCCCTGGTCTCCACCTGCAGATAGTTGGCTTTCTGAGTGAGGTAACCCCTCAGCTGCCTGAAGCCTTCTGAGTGAAAAGAGTAGTCCAGGCACAGGGCATAGATAGGTCTGTGTGGCATAGATAGAAACAGCATGCCCCATGCCTCAAAGAAGGGTTGTGCCAACCAAGCATAGCTGTACCGCTAGAGTCTATGGACCGAGATGTCAGCTGAAAAACCTCTGAGTCCTACAATTGGGTTCTATAGAATGATACCAACTCATGAACACGCATGTTCTTACTTACATGTGATTTAAACATTATCCTCAGGGAAGTGGAGAATATATCATGGTTATCAAAGCCCGACTGATAAGCAGGCACAGGGTATGGCTGGATTGATGTGGGAATGATTTCTTATTAATAAAGAAACTGCCTAGGCCCATTTCATAGGCCAAGGCCCCTTGATAGGCCAACCCTTAGGTAGGCGGAGAAAGCAGAACAGGATGCTGGGAGAAAGAAGTTGAGTCAGTGAGTCGCCATGGTTCCCGCACTCCAGACAGACGCAGGTTAAGATCATTCCTGGTAAGCCAGCTTGTGTGCTACAAAGATTAATAGAAATGGGTTAGATCAATATGTAAGAGCTAGCCAATAAGAGGCTGAAACTAATGGGTCAGGCAGTGATTAAAAGAATACAGTTTCCGTGTAATTATTTCGGGTCATAAGCTAAGCTAGCCATGCAGGCGGCCGGGTGCTGGGGACGCAGCTCCGCCGCTCTTATTTCAACACTGGATAAGAAGGGTAACTTTCAACCTTCTGTGACCTAGTGGGGTAACAATAACTGACAGCAATGAGTTGAACATTTCAAGGTGGCTTCTAGGATTCTGAATGGTCCCAAACACAGAAAGACAATGTCTGTCCAAAGAGCTGGTTATGCCAATGGCCCTGATCTGATCTTTACACAGAGTATTAAAATGTCACACTGGACACCATGAATATGTACCACTGATATGTATCTATTAAGAATCAAAATATATTTCAAAAAATAAAGCCATTGGGTTTAAGTAAAGAATTGCATCAACTCTGAGGTGCAGAAACAGCCAAGGCAAAGCCTGAGCCACCTTGGATACCAGTAATCTAGGTGGACAGAGGATGTGGGTTTTTTGTTTTGTTTTGTTTTCTCTGTTTGTTTTAGTTGGTGTATTCTTTGTAAAAAGAGGAGCAAATTCATTGGATGAACTGGGGAATGTCACTTACCCTGCTTGGCCCCAAAATGATCAGCCTACTCAGAAGATGTAAGACATGAACTCTTCCCATTCAAAGAGGCTGTCCCGGGTGGTAGGAGTAGTGACAATTGGGAAGGAAACGAAGGCCAATTTAACCAACTCTCTTTGGCAAATTGATAAATTTAGCAGGGGCAATCATGTTTAGACTTTAGCCATTCAGTTTAAGTCGTAAAAGAGAGCTCAGATAGTGACGAGAATGACAAAAGGGACGGGGATCCCCCTCATAGGAATTTAAGCAAATGGCAGACCCAGACAGAACTAGCATCAATTGCCGGCAAGAAGATAAAAACTCAGCATGGAACCTATGCAAAAAAGTATCTACAAAGAAGGGCACGGTGGGAAGAGGATGGATGAAGAGAATTCTTCAGAAGAATGGCAAAGCCTTGGACTGGCAAGGGGCTGGGGTTCAGGCTTTCATGCTCTACAGGTGGTGGATAAATTGATCTAGTCCCTTTCTCAAGTGCTCAGGGATGATAGAAATGATCATGTTACATGAACAGACCTTTGACCCCGCAACCTCATCTCTCATCATTTCCCCAAGGCAATAATTGACAAAGCATAGGAAAAAAAAAAAGATTTCCCTTTCCATTTTCTTGTATCGTAGTGAAAGTTGGGTCATCAATAGCATTAAATCATCCGTTAAAGAAACGATGGTACAGGAGCACACCACATGCTGATGCCGGTCCGATGACGTGGGCACTCACTGGTGACACTTGGGATGAAGCACATAAGAGAGATAACGGAGCAGCAGGGTTCCTTTGTGTGCTGTGTTAATAGGTGCACATCCAGAAGCATCCGGGCTCATGCTCACCCTAACAAGTGGACTTGCTTCACTCTTTGTACTTTTCTGTGTGATCACAATATTTGTAATGAATACAAATCTTTAAAAAGAACCGAGCTGTTTCCAAACTACAGAAAGAAGAAGAATGTGGTAGAAGGACTGCATAATCTACAGGATATTAGGGATCCAGCCTTGACAAATTGGGGTGTGTCGGTTGCTGTCGAAACCAGGAGCAATGATAACAGTATCTGTTAAACATTTTCATCGAAAACATAAATGAATGATTTTTATAGGGATATATACGGTATTGTCTTTTTATGTTTCATGAAACTAATCTGAATACGGAATTGTTGTGGGGTTTGGGTGACTGTCCGGTAGCCAGCTGCTTCTGTCATTTCTTGCACTTTTTAGAAGTCACTTGCTTGCACTTCCTGCTTGCTCAGGTAACATGATTTTCCTTGTCAAGTCTTTGATGGGGTTGTAGCCTAGATAGTCACAGCTACTACTCTCTCATAACTTAGCTAAGACATTTTAACTACAAGACTTAGACTCCTCAGGATAGGACAGCTATTGAAATAAACTCTGTTATTTGCTAGTTACCTTAGACTGGACATTTAGCATGTGTTTCTTGCTTGATTTTGTTCATATTGATTGTATTTCTATTTTTGTGTTTATTTTTTTCCCTTTTTTCCTGGACGATATTTGATATTTGTTCTTATTGTCTTGTATTAGGTTTAGAACCCTCTTATTTAGACAAAAGGGGAAGTGTTATAGGAATCCATTCAATTAATAGTTTTTAGGGATACCAGACTTAGGGGTGTGGTCTTCTGTCTGCAGATATGTTGGCTTTTAAGAGAGAGAGAAGGGGCTCACTCACTCTCTTGGGTGGTGACAGGCAATCTGGTCGCAGTCCCCAGCACCCACAGAACAGAAGACCACAGTGGCTCCCTACCTTGTTGTTCATGAGCTTTATTTAGAGCTCTCATGGTTTTACTTACCCATGTTTACATGGAATCTTACTAAATCTTTCTCTTGAATATTTTGTACTGATTTTTTAAAATTCACCTTTACCAAATAAGCAATTGTATTAATCAGGCTTCTCTAGGGGAAACCAAACCAATAGAAGAAATATATTTTTATTATAGATAGATATGTAGATGACATAGATAGATAGATAGACAGACAGACAGACTGACAGATGATAGGACATTAATTAGATTGGCCTACAGGACATGAGTTGGGTAGACCAACAATGGCCATCTGAACCTTGGAGAAGCTGAGAACCCAGTAGCATCTTCTTTGTTTGTTTGTTTGTTTTTTAAGACAAGGTTTCTCTATGCAGCTTTGGACTCTGTCCTTTACTCTGTGGAGCAGGATGGCCTTGAACTCACAGAGATCTGCCTGCCTCCACCTGTTGCCCTCACACCCTTGCTTACCCCCCCCCCCAGGTCCGTCTTAGGCTGTCAAAACCATATGCTCGTCAGTTATAAGACAAAGGGGGGTGCTTCCACCCCTTAACTTGTGGCACTAGTTTAGAGGATCCACGTGATGATAAGTTGATTGTCGATTTGACAGGATTTACAATCACCCACGAGACAAGTCTGTGAAGGAGTTTCTAGACTGGATGAACTAAGGTGGGAAGACCTACTCAAAAGGTGAGTGGCCCCACTCCATGGCTGAGGTCTCAGACCAAAGAAAAATGAAAAAGCAAGCTGAGCACCAGCATCCTTCACTCCCCCTTTCTGACTGCAGTGTGGCTGGCTGCCTCATAGGCCTAGTGCCTTGCCTTCCCTGTCGCGATGGACTACAGTGTAGAGGCATTTCATTTGCATTTTAATAAATAAAGCTTGCCTGGGGATCGGGAGAGTAAAACAGCCACACTGGCCAGCCTTGCAGACCAAGCAGCAATGACACACACCTTTAATCCCAGTACCCACACCAGCTTGTCATAGAAACCGGGCAGCAGTGATGCACACTAGAGAGGAATATAAGACGGGAGGAGACAGCTCTCAGTCTCAGTCTCATTCTGAGATTCCTGGACGCAGGGTCGCCATTTCAGACTGAGGTAGAGGTAAGAGCCAGTGGCTGACAGTTTTGCTTTTCTGACCTTCAGGTTGAACCCCGGTTTCTCTCTCTGAGTTTTTATTAATCGTGCTTCACTACAGCCCCCTGAACTTGGAGCCAGAATAAACCCTTTCTCCCTTAAGGTACTTTTGCCAGACATTTGTGTCTAACAACAAGAAGAGTCATTAATACAGTCACCAAGGAGAGCTGCTCATCCCCCTCCATCCCTCAGAAGGGGCAGCACCTTTTGGTAGGGACCCAGATCTAAGAGGATCTGAAGGGAAGACAGGGCTGCCTTCGCCTGTCTGCCTTCCAGGGAAGCCCTTCCCATTTAAAGTCACCTTCTTTCTGTGGCCAGCGCTGCTGGAGACTGGTTGAAGCAGGTCTGAGGGGAGGATACCCAGCTGTATATGGAGTTGCCTTTATCTGAAAACAGTGGGATGGCTTGCAATTCTTCTAACAATTTACTTTTTAGTTAAATACCTGAATACAGGTGTGTGTGCTCCTGTGCAGGTGTCCCTGGAAGCCAGAGACATCAGATTCCCTGGAACTGGGGTTACAGGTGGTTGTGAGTCACCCAGCATGGGTGCTGAGAACTGAACTTGGGTCCCCTGGAAGATGAGCACATACCTTAACCACGGAGCCACCCCTCTCTTTACAGGCTCCTATCTCAAGAGATCTCAAGGCCTCCAGACACAGATTTCCAGGAGAGCAGGTGTAGATTTAAAGGAGCTCTCCTGTTGCAAATATTTTTGAGGGAGGTTATCAGCTATTTTAATCTCTAAACAAACAAATCTTAATACATATTCTTTGGCTGGAGTTGGAGGTCGGGGGAGAACCCTTGCCTCACACTGGTAAGGCCTTATAGGCCGTCCTTAGTCTAACCAAAGACAAATAGCAAATACTCTTTAATATAAGTAAATACACAGAAAGAGAAAACAAAGAAAAAGAAAACTTATCCATAACCCCATGTAATCACAATGTTTTGATCTTTTTGCCCTGGTTGTCCTAGAACTTGCTCTATAGTGCAGGTTAGCCTCAAACTCAAGAGATCTGCTTGCCTCTGCCTCTCAAAGGCTGATATTAAAGGAGCATGCCACCATACTCGATTGTTTGGATGTTTTAACTCATCCGCTGTTTGGTATTTCTAAGGTCATGCTGTTTATACACTATTATGGCCTGCTTTCTGAATGGCCTATCATGATCTCAGAAGCAATTTCCCTTGATACCAAAAATTATTTGTAAGTAAACTTTTAGTGGTTATATAATTTCAAGTGTTTATTTAAACATCACAATGTAGTTTTTAATATTTATTTTTACCTTGCTTTTCAGTGCTTTCTTTTTACATGTGTATATGTGTGTTCATGTGTATACCATGTGTGTGCAGTTGCTCACAGAGGCCAGGAGAGGGTGTTGCATCTTTTGGAACTGGAGTCACAAGTGATTGTGAGCCACCTGCAGCCCCTAATTTTAGCTTCATCTATGTGTCTGTGTATACATATGTTGCACGTGTAAAAGGCTACAGGAGGACCTTAGATCCCCAGGAGCTGGAGTGTCAGACAGTTGTGAGATACCTGACAAGGGTACTGGGAACAAAATTTTGGTTACTCTGGAGGAGCAGCAAGTACTCTAAAGCATTAATCTATCTCTCTAATACTTAGATTTCAAAATGGAAAAAAAATTGTTGTGTGGATCGGCAATATTTTTCTGGAAACTAAAGACAGAGATGCAGCCAGACCTCAGGGTTAAACTGGGAGGAGCTACTGAAACAAGGCGTGAGGAAGCCAAAGTGGTAACACTTTGTATCTATTTCTTTCTCTGCCTCTCCATCTCTTTTCACATGTTGGCTTTTGCAAAATTACATGCCATAGGCCTCTCCTGAGCATATGAAACCAGGGAGTCCAAAAGGATACTGATCTCTTATCGTTCTTGCCAGAAGACATTCTGATTGGACCAGTTTCAATCAGGTGTTGACCCTGGTTGTTAGCCTGAGGAGGACCAGGATAATCTGTCTTTCCTATTAAGTGGGGAAGATGAAGCCAATGAAGGCTAAACAGTGAGGGAGCCCCCAGACTACTGGGGACAGAATACATCTTCTCAGAATACATGGCATTCCACCACATACCAAGCTGGTTTTGCCTATTACGTTTTAAACAGTGTGTTCAAGCTGATCCTGTATTGGAAGCGAGGGCTGATACATTGCCTCATCCTGCCTCCCTAGAGCATGCTAGTCCTGGGTCTTACACAGCCAGGGAGCTGACTTGCACTTACATACCCATGGTTTTTGGGGGAATAATGGAAATGACTCTCCTGGTTAGCCAGGGCCAGATGGCAGGCCATCTTAGCCCCAAGCAGGGAGCTTCCTGCATAGAACTCTCCTCTCTGGGCAAAGCTTCAACTTGTCCACAATATGAGAACTTTTTCATTCAGTGGGATTAATGGCTGGTAAATTTTCACAAAGGAGAGGAAATACATCTTCCCGTCGTGAATAACCAGTGTGTTGCAGGGGTCCTTGTGGCGGAAATAAGGCTTGGGTATTGTAAGCGCTGGATGGTTTTTATGGTCATTAGTGACATTCATAATTATGCATGTGTCGATTGCACATTTTATGGTCTGAGTAAATTGCCTGCAGGGGTCAAGAAGGCATATTTCCTTAGGATTACATGAGTGGGAAGGTCCATTATCAGAGAGTTTTATCTTCTTCTAAAGCATTAATTGTTGGTCGCCCACTTGGTGGTACGATCAGAAATGAACCAAAACCCTGTGTATTTATGTGCTCCTGGGGGTGGTTCCCTTAGTCTCACCAGCTCACAAAGAGCCTTGAGGGAACTTGGGTCAGTGGTCCTTCCTGGGGTCTGGAGTTGAGGCTGCATTACATAACCATCTGTGCTATGCTGATGTGTACATGTGAGCAGTAAGGCTATTTCCTGCTTCATTCAGGAAGGGTTTCTTCCAGGCCCCCACACCATATAAAACTCCTTTCAGGGGCACGGAGGAGTAATAGGGAAGGAGGGATAAGTGGGGAGAAGGATGGGAGGTTGGACAGAGGGGAGACTTGTGGGAAGGGACAACTAACACTGTCTGAAAATGCCATTTTATAGAGTTCCTCTGTGCACTCATGTGCATGTGTGCAAGCGTGCGTGTGTACATGTGTGTTTTAAATGCTCATATAAAAGTGCATACTTGGAGTCACCCTTCACAGGGAAAAAACGCTCCTCTCAGAAGCCATAGGTTACCAAACGAAAAGCACAATGACCCGTGTCGTTTATCTGCCCTTGGATAACAAGGTAACAAGGTCAGTGGTGTCCAGGGTCCCCACAAAACAGGACGAGCTGCTGCCAGTGTTCTTGGTTGCCCACCAGAGTATGACGGCAAGATCTTATCATTGAGGACAGTACATTCTTTGGTCACATGGAGAAATCAAATTGGTACTGACCAGGAAGCTCCCTCCCTGCTGACCAGTGTTCATAGTACCAGAGGCTGCTGGGAGAAAAAGGTCACCAACAGTTTCTCCCAGATATGAATCCTGTGAACTACAATTATGACCATGGCATGATAAGTCCATGGGTTCAAAAATGGCATGAGTGTTACGTGGGTCTCTTTGATACTGTTCTATTGCTTACAGTTTCAGAGGTGAGAGTCCATGACCCTCATGGCAACAGACTGGCAGGAATGGCATTGGAGCAGCAGCTGAAAGCTTATGACGTGATCCACAAGTTGGCAGCAGAGAAAGAGAAAGCCAGTGCTCTTAACTGCTGAGCCACTTCTCCAGTCCTAGGCATCATCATCATCATCATCATCATCATCATCATCATCATCATAATAACAACAACAACAACAACAACAATAATAATAATAATAATAATAATTTGAAAACCTCGTGGTGACTGTATTGTGAAGCCAAGGTTGAAAGCTGCCTTCCAATTCCCTGGTACCTAACGTTAAAACCTGTGGTTCATGACCACACTGATCATGGCTTGTTCCAGCTCAACTCTTCTGAGTGTAGCTATGAGTGAGGGTACCCATGGGTGTACCTGAGCTGCAGACTGCCTGTTCTCAGCAAAGGCAGAACATCCAGTGGAAGTTCACCCCAGCCCTCCACCGTATATCCAAAGAATCTGGAAGGTTCCACCCCAAGCCTTTTCCCCCATCTCTCTCCAAACCCTGGCACATCTCAGAAAGCCTGCCAAATGATGACCCCTCCCCCAGAGATGCCCAAGACCACTCCCACAGAATATTTAAAACTGTCACCCCCCAGAAAACAGACATATGGTTTTCTGGTCTCTCTTTCCAGTTTCCTCTCTGGGAGGCTGGAAAATCATTTGGGAGTATTTTATCCACTAAACCTGAGCTTTCTCTAATTTGGTTTGATTTGGTCTTAGATTTGCTGTGTGGGTGGAGAGGCTTGTTGAGGTACAAAAACTTTTCAATAGAGACAAATTTGCAAAAATTAAAGTCCATAAAATGAAGTGGAACTGTAAAAGTCTTCATATCTTTAACACCTTTAATACTAGACATACATGGCATAGCATTATAAAATTATAAAATAATGCTAATAACATAGAGTAGTAAAGAGTAAGCATTAAGGACATGGTAGCCTATGGGAAAGTCTATCACAGGAATCGTGGTCATTAACTATGGGGTTTTGTTTTGTCAGTTTGGGTTTTTGGCTTTTGTTTGTTTGTTTTTGTTTTTGTTTTTTTGTAGACAGGGTTTCATATGCTATGTAGTCCTGATTGGCCTGGAACTTGCTTTGTAGACTCAGGGTTGGGGTAGTGGTGGGGTGGGGGGTGGCTCATATTTGAGATTGGCCTGCCTCTGCCTCTCAAGGGCTGGAATGAACAGCATGCTCCACCATGCCTGTTTAGTAACTATATTTTTAAAGTACTACATCATGATGGAATAGCTGCTTTCTTTTTATTTGCTTTTTTTTTTCTTTTAGAGCAGGGCTCTCCTCAGAGAACGCATTCATATGCGATATCTGCCCAGTGTTGCTTGTTCTGCAGTTCTGTGATTCCAGATTACAGACGTGGGGGGCGGGGAGGATATTACTATGAACTCTCCCCATCTTCCCATTCACGCATCTGCCTGGTTCTGGAAACTGACTAATCCATTCTGCACTCACTCACTGGAGCACAGGCCTGAGCTGTCAAAACAAGAGGGCCCCAAGCACCAGTTCCTAGAATGTCCTTGCTGGAGGCCAGGAGCCCAGGAGAGAGGTCTTTTCTCTGTTATCTCCTAGATAAGCACCTGCCTGGAGGCTTCTGTGGCTGTGTGACTGACACTCACTGGGAGGAGCACCTGGACACCTGGCTGGGACACCTGTAGAGAACAACTCACCTCCTCCCCATGCCTCACCCAGGTTAGGCCCATAAATCCTTTAAAAGGCCCCAGCTCGGTGGCACCCCACTTCTGGGACACCCCCTCTCCTTCTCCTTCTTAAGTTGCCACCTATAAATCTAGAATAAATTACTCTCTAAAACCAATCCTCTGTAGTCTGTCAGTTTCATCCTGCAAACTCCCGAGAACACGGAAGCCACTGGTTTAGGGGGCTTTGGTGGCCACGGAGTTTCCTGAGAGAGGCTCCGTGGTTCTCAGAGACATCCCACTGTTCCTGGACCAGTGGAGCTCCCATTGTGCTTCTAATTATTTTCAAGGCAGCCGGTGACATCCCTGGCTTCTTCAGACAAACATGGCTCTTGCTCATTAACAGCACCCGGGACGCTGGCAGTTGGCAACAGTGCAGTGCACACAAATAATGCGTTCTGAGGAACAACACTGTGGTGGAAGGTGGTAGAGGAAGACCCCAATGCCAACCTGGTCCCCAAATGTAATTGTACACACACACAAACACAGACACTACCATATAAATGCCCTAAATAGACAAAGATTAGTTTTTCATTGTTGCCATAGCACATGGTCAATTTCTTCCCAGAATTCAGCTTCTGATACCTTTCATATAGCTTTTTTTTAAAATGGGAATTTTAATTTTCAGGATTCAAAGTTATGGAATTCAAGATGATAACTCTATGGATTGTGACAGTATCACAAGTCAGTACTCCGCCCAAAGCAAGGCTGAGTAGTCAATGAGTCTTTAAACAAAACATGCTTTATGAGCTGTTCAATAGCAGGTTCTATATGGACCATCAGGTAGACACAGGGACTACTGCAGGTGGACTTGACTCTGCTTTGAATACCAGGAAAAATGGGAATGAATATCAAAAAAGAATAGTATGGGTTCAGTGGGTGGAGAGTTACGAATACCAACTATAAGAAAGTTTCTGGCTGCCCTGACCAAAGAGGATTCTTATCCGTCATGGGCTGGGAGAGTTAGCGAACTGACTAGATACGAAGGATGGATGTTCTAACTCAGCAGGATTCTTAGTAAAATTAAACGATACTGGGTTGACCAGAAGGCCAGACCTGCACAGGGTTTGGTCAAGGAGAGGCTCTGATAGTCAATTCTAAGACTTGGTCTGAAGCTTCCAGAAAAAAACCATCTCCTCTTTCCTGATCTGGTGCTGGCAGACTGAAGGTCTCTGACAGGTTTCTGAGGTCTCCACGGGAAGGTGCTAGACCTGGAAGCTAAGCCGTCACAAGGAGAGCAGAGTGCTGGAAAGGCCCAGTGGGGTAGGTGGGGCACTGACATTCAGCCTTGCTCAAAGCCAGATGCCTCTGAATTTTGGTATTCTTGTACCAATTTGTTGCAGGTTTTTTTATAATCAAGTATGATGTGAGTTTGTCATTTGCATCTATGACAGGTTTAGCCATTATTAGAATATTTTTTCAAACCTTAAAAACAGACTCCTATGGATGTAAGATTTTCTTTTTTCTCTTCCATCAGTTCTGCCTGAAAACAATGCTATAAACAATTTGATGCCCAGAAAGGGCCATATTTCAAACTTAGGGCTGCCTCTACACATAAGTCTCCCAGACTCACTGTGAGGCCTACAGAATAAAAACAAGGATTCTATGTGCTATTGCTGCTATATTTTTTTAAATTAATTAATCTACTGTTCAGAAAAGCTGCCTGCTGCACCTCCGTCTGAACAGTGAGAGGAAACACCCTGTGTTCTCCTTAGATATGCAAATTGCCAAGCCTTCAGCCCTGGGAAAAAGGCTGTGGCAAAGCCAGATGACAGAACTCCCATTGTCCCCACCTCTCCATCCCCACCCCTTCATTCACCTCCCAATACCCATCATTCCATCCACTCCACTCTTTTACCCTTCCATCCCCGCCAGGACCACCACCAGCAGCAGCACCACATACACACATGTTCCTTGGCAGTGTTTGAGTACTGAGACAATCTGAAGAAAGCATTCAGAGTCCGTGGGAGAAATGACCTGATTGCCTAACTTCTTCCCTCTCAGATCTAGGGCTCTTCCTCAAGAAGAGTAAGAAGAACCGTGAAATGAAGACACTGTGAGAGTAGAAAGGGACCAGTAGGCTGCCCTGTACAGAACCATTGTTTAGGTTTAAGACACAAGACATGCAGGAGTCTTTTGCATCCAGGTGGAAGTGAAAATTTCCTCTTCCTAAATCAGCTATATGTCTTCCCAGTCATAATGTTGGCCATAATAACAGCAGGAGGAGGAGTGACAATGATTCCTAAATAATGTGTGTGTGTGTGTGTGTGTGTGTATGTGTGTGTGTGTGAGAGAGAGACAGAGACAGAGAGACAGAGAGAGGGAGGAAGGGAGTTGGGTGTTTTCTCCTATTGTTCTCTACCTTATTCTTTGAGACAGGGTAGTCTCCCACTGACCCCAGAGCTAGCTGACTGGTAGATCTGACTTGTCAACAAGTTTCAAGAATTTACCTCCTATCTCTACCCCTATCCAGTGCTGTGGACACAGATACGACAGATAGACCACCACACCAGGCTTTTACATGGTTGCTGAGGATCTGAACACACATCTGTATGATTGTGTGGCAAGTACTTTACTGACTGAACCATCTGCCCAGCCCCACCTATGGTTATTAAGGGAGTATACAAACACAGTTACACTGCCTCCTTTAATGATCCCATCACTCTGAGATTGGCACTGTTTTTATGCCTGATTTATAGATGGCAAACCTGAATAGAGATTCCACACTTTGGTCAGGATCCAGACCCCACACTCTCCAGTACTCTCAGTCATCATCCTGCAGACAGCCTGATGGGGCTTCTTGCCCTCCATCTGTGCCTCTCCCTGGTGGGGAGTCTCTGATAAACCAGCCTGCCTCCATATTGGGTTTGAAAGACATCTTATAGTAAAGAAAAGTAAGTTCATTCTTATTTATAATTAAATCTGTTTCTCAAAGACTGAGCTATGCCCTGTTTGTAACCTTAACTACAAATGGTTCCAGGGAAAAGCAACCATGCCCTTGTTTCAAAAGGTTGTTATGACCACCTTGTTACGATCACAATGTTGTTATGACTACTTTGTTATGACCACCTTGCAACCATTTCTTTGTTTCAGGAGGTTGTTATGACAACTTGTTATGCTTATGTTCTGCTTCTTTAACCCACCTACTTGCCTGCCAAATTTTCCATTTGGAAACCCTTAAGCTCTAAAAACCCTTACCTTCCCCATTTCAAATGCTGATCTCTTGAGCCTCAATTTAGGGAGAGACAGCCTGTGTACATGAATAAAAAAGCTCCCATTAATAAATTTGGCTATGATCTGAGTCGATGGTCTTTCTCCTCACATCACTGGAGCACACTTGAGAAAATGAGGATCACTAAGTGTAAGGATCTCGATTGGTGGGGAATTGAAAACCACTCTACTGGAGAAACCAGAAGCCAGGATCCCCTGTACTTCAGGCAGCCATTCTATCCTGCAAGCCATAGATCAGCCCTAGCTTGGGAAGACCTGACTGAAAAGTCCAATCCCTCAGGAAAACAAACCATAAATACTGACAGTACATGGAAATTCCTAGACAATTAAAGATTTTGGTAGAGGAAGACAGGCTGCAGAGAGAAGCACAGGCGTTCTTGGTAATAAAAGCATACGATTGGTCTCTGGCTATTTGGACAGACTAAGCTCTGCTGTTTTAACAGGTAACACCAGAATCTCTGTGGTTCACTGTGGAGATGCTTGCTTCCTATGCAAAATCAACTGTGGATTCAGGCGACTGGGCAGCCATCCCCTGTGCACCGACCCAGCGCCCTGAGCTCCTGGCAGCTCTTGGCCCTGCCATTAACACAAGGCCATTTCCAAGATTGCCGCCACAGGAAAAGAGGGCATTAAAAGTCCTCGCTTCATCATTTAATGTTGCAGTCCACAAGCGAAGCATGTCACATTCATCACAGCCCAGTGACCAGAGCTGGTCCTATAGCTCTGCCTAACTGCTGGAAGACAGAAAAAGCACACCCCCTACCCCCCGCCGTGCCCAAGGAAGAGTGTAAATGGGTGGGGGGGGCACTGTTAGTCTCCCCCACAGAAACTCTTCTATTCCACGTGACAGACTCAGCAGGGAAGAGCGAGGATGTGGAGAGCAGAGCCCAGAGAAGGGAAAAAACAGAAGAGAAGAAAAAAAAGATAAAGGCCTAGGGGAAATTTATAGAAAGAAATGGGAGCTAACCTAAAGCAAGAAGGCTTTGGAAGGCTGGACACGGTGGCCCACTCCGGTGATCTCAGCATTTAGGACAAGAGGATTACCATACATGTGAGGCTAGCCTGGGTTCTAGAGTAAGTCCCTGTCTCCAAGAGAAGATTCCAAGTGGCAGTTGCTAAATTCACAAAGCACATCACTTCCTTTTATTTTTTGTTGTGTTTGACTGTGGTCTCAGTCCTTGAGCGTCTATCTACTATGGGATGGTGAACCCATCTTCCTGGCCCTGTGACTTGGTAAGAACAATGACCCCAGTGGAAATCAGCAAATGTCACAACTCAGGGTTTGGGTCACATTTGTTGGTCTGCCTGTGAGCAGCCTGCTTTTCTTGGTCTCTCGAAACTAGCCGGGCGGTGGTGGTGCACGCCTTTAATCCCAGCACTCGGGAGGCAGAGGCAGGCGGATCTCTGTGAGTTCGAGACCAGCCTGGTCTACAAGAGCTAGTTCCAGGACAGGCTCCAAAGCCACAGAGAAACCCTGTCTCGAAAAACCAAAAAAAAAAAAAAAAAAAAAAAAAACTGGGAGTCACGGGGAGGCTGATGTGTGCTGACTTCTCCGAGAATTTAGGGAGTATAGATATGTGAGCACTTCCGCCCTGAATCCCTACGGGAAGGGGTTGCTGAGCCCACATCCCTAAACCACAGCATTTTGCAAGTACAGGCATTCCTTTCCACGTCTGCAAGGCATGGCCCTCACCCCCAGGCCTACATCACTGTTTGGTTCCCAGGAGCCAAAAGCTGGAGCTGAATAGTGATTATCACCTGCCAGGAGCCCATAGACAGGGAGGACCGCCTGCGGCCTGTAGCTCCTGGTAACAGGGAGACCCTTCTGGGAGCCATCCTTGTCCTGGCCCCACAATACCACTGTGGTGGTGCCTCTTTCTTTCTTGAAGTGTTTCTGGGTCTCTAAGGTAGAAGCTGCCAGAACCGAAGCCAGGGCTGGCAGCGCAAACTGTGGGAGTCCCGGGTGTATTTGGCCAACACAGAATCTAGCTATGAGAGCACACGAGGCTTGCTTTTATAGCTGCTGTAAAAGTTCTCCTTACAGGGGCTATTCCATTTTCTCCTCGAGTCCTGGGCCCTCTCTCCTCCCCCTCTGAACCCAGATCAGCCATTACTGGCCACTTACCCTCCAGTGTTCAGGGCCCCTTTTAAAGCTCTATTAGATGTCGGAATGGTTTATGGATCTCCATGCTGCTGACGCTGTGGACTGCATTACTCTAAGAGCTGGGCCGTCGAGTGGAATAGCAGAGAGGGAAGTTGGAGAGGACAGCGTGTGGGTTTACTTTTTAATGCGGGACTGTATCACTCCAAATGGATGGGGCTGCCACGCCAGCAGTTTTTATTTCTTTATAGGTCTCTGATTTTTTAAAAATCAATTAGCATGTTTTTAGTTATATTAACCCCACATAGCCCTTAGGATCTTTGGTCTTTTGGAATCCCTCTCTTCCAGTGGCCAATTAACCTTGCTCCAGCTTCCATGATGTGCTGTGGAAAATTTACTGCCCTACTCAGAATTCCTGAGGGATCCCAAGGGCCTTCCTAGTTTGCCTGACTGGCTCGCTTCAAATGTCTGACTCCTCAGAATTTGTCAGTTTTCTATTGTCCTCTGTCCTTAGAGTAAACATCTCCCATTCTTTATTTTCTAAGGCTCAAATAGCATAGGATTTTCCACATGTCAGTTTTCCTTTTTTTTCCCTAAAGGTTTGGGAATTACTGAGGCCAATAGGACAATAAGAAGCAAGAAGGCAGTACAGTAGAATTTCAGGACGCTCGGATCCTCGGATGGTCCAGGCCTGGACCATACACCACCGTGTGCGGCCTATCTCAGTGGCCATCAACTATCTACAATCTGACTACAATCTGACTTTAAGCCTGACCTATGGCCTCTCAAGCCTTGGCTGTGCGTTAGCTTAAGTTTATTCCAATCCCATCAAAGAGGTCCCAGAGTGTCACTTTTTTGAAGAGAGCCTTCCTAACTAGCTAGCAATTGGTCCGCCCTTAGTGACTCCCTATTATTGGACACTGTTTACATGTTCCACGTATATTAGTTACTTTTTTGGTCATTGTGACAAAAGCCTTACAGGAGAGACTTGAAGAAGGGAGGGTCTCTTCCGGCTCAGAGTTTGAGGGTACCATCTATCACCACAGCAGGGCAGGCACTGGTGGCAGCTGGTCCTGCGGCGTCCACAGTCAAGAAGCACAGAGAGATGAACGCTGGTGCTCAGATCACTTTCTTATTCACTCCAGGACCCCAGCCCAGGGAATGGTGCTGCTCACATTTAGGGTGAGTCTTCCCACTTCAACCTAACCTAGAAAGTCCTTCACAGACATAGCCAGAAGTTTGTCTCCTAGGCAGTTTTACATCCTGTCAAGTTGACTGTCATTCTTAACCATCGCACAGTATTGCCTAAAGCTACCCACAGTGACTGACTGAGGTCCTCAGTGTGGCTCCCTAACTCCAAAACATTTCTCTCTGGGGGGGGTGGGGCAGGCACTTTTCTGTTCTATTTCCTCTTGTAACTATGCACTGTGGGTGAAAAATGTGTGAGGGTTAAATGTCAAAGAATGATGGCAACAAATTCATACCCACCCCAATAGCACAGCAATCAACTTTCACTGGTGGGTCCTGGGAAGATCCCGCAGGACCACCTTACAGAGGCATCTGTCTCTTAGCCAGAGATACAAGTGTTCAGCTAATCCTATGTGGGCAGGCTGGGAGAAGATGATGAGCGGGGGTCTCCAACCATTTGTACTGGTTTTCATATCTCACCACAAACACGAGACATGTGGAATCCTGGCACTCAAGGGATCTGCTGTGCCCATGAGTGGTACTGGCACCAGAGAGGTCAGCGCCGTCTGGGAGTAGAACCTCAGGTAAGCATGGCTCAATTGATGAGTCCCTGAATTCATAAAAAGGGGTGGGCAAACCTTGGACATTTCCCTTAGACGCCTGGGACTGGTTTTTAAACAGTCACCAGAAACAAGCAGCAGAAACCCAAAGACATACAGTCAGCGTCCTCCACAGGCACCCCCAGATCACTGCTTTCTTGGGGTCACCATTCTCTATAGCTAGAATATAAGGTATAATAAGAAAACACCAGAAATGCTCTTTCCCCCAGGAATACTGACAGACTCTGCTAATGAAAGGGAATTGCATTATTTCTCTGCAGGGTTCCCAGGCCTTGCTTTCCTGGGGACCCCCATCCTTGGGGGCTTCTCTGTAAGAATGAAGGGTCTGTTTCTCATTCAAGTCCTGTACTCAAGCCAGAGGAGGATGTTAAGCCCAGCAAATTAGCAGCGATTGCCCCTCTGAGCTTTGTAAATTCTACATGGCTTCTTGTTTTGCTGGTGTGGGGCTGAGGTCACTGCAGGCTCTGACAGAAATGAAAAGCCTTTATCAGCACAGCGGCTGGGGCTCCTGCCAGCAGGCTTGGGCCACAGAGCTGAGCTGGGATGTTGTTTGAGGGTGGGTTGCCAAGAATTAGACATGTGATTTGAACAACAGACTCACAAATTCAATCATCCTTTTTCAATTTTTAAAATAAGAAGTAACATTTAGGCCATAATTTATCTTTTTGGTGTTTTATTTATTAATTTTGATTGGGAGAAGTAATTTTAATTAAATGCATTCAGTGGATTTTTGAGTTATGGGAAGAGAAAAAAACGAACTTTTATTGCCAGAGGGATTTTTGTGTGCACACCCCCCCCCCACACACACACACATACACACAGAGATGTAAACACATATACGACCACAACACATCAAACAGCAAGATGTCATTTAGGGCAAAAAGTCACTTTATAAGCTATAAGAAAATACTATTTGAAACAATAAGAAAGCAGCAGTTTCCATATCCTTAAACATTTCCCCACAGGATAATATCAAAGTATGTTAGAACATCTAGAAACTTAGCCTTTTATTCCATGGGTCACTTATGGGACCTACTATTTGCACAGCTAGGCACTATTTCTACAGAGTAGTAAAAGAATAATGTGGACCCAAAGAAGCTGGAAACCCCAAGGGCCATGCAGGGAACTGCATCAGATATTACGTAAGAGGTCGTAGGAGGAAAAGACTTGGGCTGCGTTTACAGAAAGAATGGCTAGAAGTTTCCCATATCCACGGAATGACAAAGAAAACTCAGTCCTTATAAAAAATGTCATCGATTGATGGGGAAAAAATTAGAACAGGTCTGGGATGTGGCTCAATTGGTGGAGTGCCTTTTCCGTATGCAAGAAACCCTGCATTTGACCCCAGCTCTACATAAAACGGGGTACCATGGTACACGGCTGCAATTGAGGCAGAGAATCAGAAGTTCAATATCATCCTCAGCTAATAGTAACCTTGAGACCAGCCTGAGTTAAGTGAGACTCTTTCCAAAATAAAAATAAGAACAATAATAATAATAATATATTGTGTTTTAAATATAAAATTATGTTAATTTATATTTAATATAATTTATCATCATCATTACTATAGCATTTGTTGAATGAATGAATGAATGAATGAATGAATGAATGAAGAGTCAAAACCCTGGATGATGCAGTGAGATATCCATATAACATCTTTGCTTGCTAGAATACGCCACTCCTTGATACAAATAAATGATATGATTTCTCAGAAGGGTCCCAGGAAGATCTATGCCAACAAGAGACTTCTCTAACTACTCAGACATGAATTCTTGCCAGGTGTTTAAAACCATAGAGAGAAAATCTGGGGAGGGGCAGAAATCCAGAATCCTGAACTTAGAAATCACTTGGGTGGAGATGAGTGTGTTCGCACACACTGTTAATGCCAGCATTTGGGAGGCAGAGCAAGCAGATCTCTCTCAGTTCCAGGCCAGCCAGGGCTACACAGTAAGGCCTTGTCTCAAAAAAAAAAAAATCATTTGGATGGAAAAATGTCAGGTAGAAACAAAGTCACGGCTAGTCAACCATACATCATGCTTCAGTGTGTAAGAGAAAAGATTCATGAGAAGTAAAGCCATGGACAACCAGTCCAGCAATAATTCATTCCCTGCATCCAAAGCATGTTCTAGGCATGGTTGACAATTTTGTCAGCTATACTTTGAAGGCAAAGGTTTTGTGTCGATCATTCAGTTTTTCTCTTCTGTGTTCTCTGCTCTTAATGAATTGACAAACTATGGGAAACAGTATTAGTTGCCAGTGACTGCTATAACAAAAGACTATAAACTTAATGGCTCAACCTAACAGTGTTTTTGGTTTTGCATTTGATAAGTTTGAAGTCAAACTGTCAGCAGGACCTCATTCCCCTTAAATGGAGCCAGGAGGGAATCCGTTTAGCATTTTTGGAGCCTCTGGTACTGCCCAGCAATGCTGAGTGTCTCTTGTAGACACATCCAGTATCTGTCTCTATGTTTACATCAGTTCTCTGTATGTCTGACCTAATTGTGGAAGCCAGAGGTCAACATGGAATATCTCCCTCAAGCACTGCCCACGGCCTTTCTCGAAACAGTCTCTCACTGAACCAGCAGCTCACCAGTTTGTCTAGTCTGGCTGGCCTCTGAGCGCCAGAGATCAGCTGTCTCTGTCCCCCAGGCTGGACTCACACACACAGACCAATACTTGCTACCACACTCAGCTTTATGAAGCGGGAACGGGGATAGAAACTCAGATCTTCGCACTTATGCGTTAATCCTTTGCCTCCTGAGAACATCAGATCCCTAGGACCTGTAGCTACAAAGCATTATGAGCTTCCGTGTAGGTACTGGGAACTGAACCCAGGTCCTCTGGAAGAGCAAGTAGTATTCTTCACCACTGAGCCATCTCTCTAAAGTCTTCTTATATAGTTTTTAAAGCGTCTTCAGAGTTTGTCTGCTGAATGGACTCCATTTTACCGAGACTGAAACCCATGGTCGTTTGACTGTGAAATTGTTCAACTCTGTCTGCCCAGACCTCCCTCCCCATCCCCATCCCAGGAAGGGAAAGCTTTAGCAGCTTGTGGGTTTTGGGGTTGTCAGAGGCTTCATTCTTCTCAAGAATAGGTGTGCAGTTGGGGGTGAGCAAAGACACTTCATGCTCCATTAGGCAGAGCGCGCTAAAGAGGAGCTGATGGAAGAAGAATTAATTACAGTTTAACAATAATAATAAAAAGCAAAACAAGAGATTGAAATAAAATGGCCAAGGGAACAAATGGGTTTCTCAGAAGAATGGTGTCTATTCACCGTGGAAAATTTATATGTAGAATAAATGCTTGGGAATTGGAACACAGAAAAGGCCATCAAAGGCCCAGGGAGGCTCCAGCAAGCTGGGGCTGCTTTTCATTGAATTGTCTCATTAGCTGTCTGGAGGTATAAATAAATTCCTCTAGTGTCTTTGTTGTCTGGCAAGATGGAAAGCAGAATGTGTCTTGTCGGGGCAGGGGGTGGAAGGCTTGGGGAAGATGGAAGTGATCCTGACAGCCCTTGGAACCCAGCAAAGGGCTGGGAAGGGGTCTGCCGGTGGGGAAAGAATGGCCAACAAGGAAGATAGCTGCTTCCTTTCATGGATGTGGCAGCCGGCTGTGGGTTGCACTGAGGGCCAGTGAGGGGCCGTGACCGCCCCCCCAGGCCGAGGAGATTAAGTCAAAGGCCAAAGGGGGCCTTTATCAAGACCACTCCATTCTGCGTGTTCTGCATAACTGTGGCTTATCCAGAGAGTAAAAGACTGAAGCCAGGAAGCCTTGCTCGGGGAGCACTCAGCCCCCGCCACAGAATGTCACACTGTAACTGTCTGCAAGGCCTTGTTCTTGAAACTTGTTACAATGAATGGAAGGACAGACATTTGTGTATAATTAACATCTCGCTAAGTAGGATTCTGGGTAGATGGCAGTTTGTGACAAGACAGTTGCTTTTTTTAAGAATAAGCAGCTTCGTTGGGATTTAATTCATATACTGTCTAACTCAGCAGATCTTTTGTGTGTAGGTGTTCATGTGTGGGCTGGTGCACATACATGTGTGTGTATGTTATGTGAGTCAGCGATCCAGTGTCTTCCTCAATCATTCTCCATCTCATTTCTGAGATAGGGTCTCTCACTAAACCTCTCGCTAAACCTCAGCTAGACTGGCTGGCCAGCAAGCCCTAGAGACTCTGCTGTCCTCGCCTCAGCACTGGGGTCCCAGACATACGCCATGCCCAGCTTTAACGCATGGTGCTAGAGACTGAGCGCAAGCCTAAGGGGCAAGCACTTCGCCAATAAAGACGTCTTTCCAGCTCCGATTCAGTGTGGTTTCTTTTTTAGTAGATTCACATATTTCCGCAACCATCACCACAATCCAGTTAGAACATTTTTATCACCCCAAAAGGGAAACACATACCTGTCAGATGTCATCCTCCACCTCCCCCCAAAAAAATTAATCTATTTTTTTGTCTCTATAAAATTGCTCATTCTGGAATTTTCATGCAATGGATCATGTAACATTTGCTCCTTTGCACCTGGCTTATTACACTCAGTAACACCCTTAGGGGTCAGCCATGTTGGTGTGTGTGGTAAAATTTCACTTCTTTTGAAATCTGCATAACATCCCATTACATAATGATATTATGTTTTCATTATCCATTCACCCATCTATTAGTGGGCATTTGAGTTACTTCTATATTTTATCTATCATGAGTAATGTTTATATAAGCATTTGGATGCAACTTTTTGTGAAAACTTATATTTTCATTTCCTTTTTCAACTTTTATTTTGTGTGTATAAGTGTTCTGCCTGCATGTATGTCTGTATACCAAATACATACCTGGTACCCGCAGAAACCTGATAAGGGCCTCAGATTCCCCAGAATGGGGGTGACAGATAGTTATGAGCTGCCATGTGGGTGCTGGCAGTTGAACCTGGGTCCTCTAGAATAGCAGTCAGTGCTCTCAGCTACTGAGCCACCTCTCCGGTCCATTCATTTATCTTTGCCCACCTAGGAACAGAACTTCCTGCTCCTATAAGAATTGTGTTTAGCATCTCAAGAAACTGACAGGCTCTTGGTCAAAATGGCAGCACTGTAATTTTTTAAATTGTCAGTTCCCTCCAGAAAAAAAAAAAAAAACAAAAAAACAGACAAAATGGTGATGTTAGCAAAGCAAAAACAAACAAACAAAACCAAAAAAAACCTCAAAACCAACAACAAAAAACCAAACTCACAGGTTCCTGCAGCTGCTGTTCTACAGGGAGGATCTTCAACTCTGAAGCATCCCCATTACCTGGTTTCTCACCTGACCTCTGGTTCAGACATTCCAGGTGTGGGATCTGGCATCTGAGAGTCAACCAGACCTCCTGGAGCTTCTGGTCCTGGCGATTCTATGGTTTGAATAACAATGAACCCCAATTAAACGGGGTGATAAAGACATGATCGCAGACTCCAAAATATACACAAGTGGGCACAAGCTATTGCTGACAGTGAGAACCTGTGATTTTTGACAATTGCCTGGGAAGAGGAAGAAGTCTGGTAGTCCTGAGAATAAACAACAGAAAAATTGCCTTCAGAATCTTGTTAGCTCAGCCAGAGAGCATCAGGCAAAAGAAGTTTCAGAGTCCAGCTTGCATATGTGTGTAAGGGGATCCCTGGAAGACGGAAGATTCCGGAAGATGGAAGATTCTGGACTCTCTAATTTTTTAAATTCAGTACTATTTTTGTTTGGGGATAAAGATCTTGAACTGACAAAATACCTTGTAGGAACAAATTTCAGCTGAGCATCCAGGGAGCACAGGAAGTGGAGTGGGGAAGAGAAGATGACACAGATGAAGGAAGAGTGGTGGAGCCCGAGGCAGAAAGCGTCCAGCCACAGGTTTTAACCTCATTTTTCCAAAGAGAAGGAGGGCTTCCAAGAGAGCGAGCACAGGAAATTTTTCCTAACTTACCTTTCTTTTTTCAAAGAACAAAAATTCCCATTGTTAAAAGTGAGCAAGAGAAAGCAACTGTTAGCCAACCTACACAAAACCACTTAAGACAAAAGAAAGGAAGGCAGAGTGTTCTTCTGGATGATGAGAAGAAAAGAAAAGAAAACACAATCAGATATATTAAATGAACTCAAAGAAATTAAGAAAATGACAAACGTGTGGGAAAAAAACACAGTAAGATGAGAAAAAGCTTAAAAAGGAAGCCATTTGACCTGAGAACCTGGTCTACAAAGTGAGTTCCAGCACAGCCAAGGCTGTTACAGAGAAACCCTGTCATGAAGAACAAAAACGAAGCAAACAAACAAAAACAAAAACAAAAAAAACAAAGTCATTTTAGAAAAAAGAGGAAAAAAAGCCTGAGAAGATAAATGGCAACTTAGAGTGGAAACTGCAGCTTACTGGACAGTCAGTCTAGCCAATCAGCAAGCTCCAAGTTGAGTGATGGACTCACCCATTATAATTGTATAGTTTAGAGTCTGGTGATTACACACAATCCTGAAATTGTGAAACAGTCACATTGACAAACTATTTTCCCTCTCCTAAAATGTCTTCTGATGGTTCTTTGTGGCCAAACTTTAGATCACCACTGAACAGAATCCATAAGTCCAAACAATTTAGAAATTCTACTAAATGTTTAAAAATTAGGTAGTCCAGTGTTACCTGATTTAGAATATAATACGAAAAAAGAAAAATTCCAAATTAAATTTGTTAGTAGGTATAACAGTAACCTAAACTTAACAAAGGTCAAACTGAAAACATAGAAAACATCAATGCAGCCGGGTGATGGTGGCGCACGCCTTTAATCCCAACACTCGGGAGGCAGAGGCAGGTGGATCTCTGTGAGTTCGAGACCAGCCTGGTCTACAGAGCTAGTGCCAGGACAGGCTCCAAAGCCACAGAGAAACCCTGTCTCGAAAAAACAAAAAAAAAAAAAAGAAAAGAAAAGAAAACATCAATGCAAAAACATGAAGTTATTTGTATTTGTGAAAAACACGATCACATATGAAACAAACCCGAGGGATTAGTGGGAAGGCTGCTGCTCCAAGAGAAGAAAGTTCTGCAAAGCAACAAATTAGAAATCAACATATAAAAGTCTATAACACTCATGGATATAGACCAGTCAGGAACGGTGACGCATGCCTGTAACCTCCATGCTTGGAAGAGGGAAGCAGCAGTAGGCGTTGAAGGCTGGCCTCGGCTACATAGCTAGTCCATGGGCAGCCTGGGCTACATTAGGTCCTGTCCAAAAACAAAACAAAGCTAATCAGGGATAAGTAGGGCATACAGGCCAGGGGGAAGATATAGTGGAGGGAAATAGCCTTTTAGTAACAACAAGAAAATAAAAAAATCTAAGCATAAACTTAGTAAGAAATATCCAGAATCTCCGTGAGGGAAACACACTTGAAAGACTTTAGACCCAACGTCTGGAAGTGTTCCCAGGGCTAAGTACTGCCCATGGATTGGAATCTCTTCTGCTGCAATGATAAATATGCTGACAAAGGTGACTTAAAGGAGAAAGGGTGATTTGGTCATTCACAGTTTCGGGGAAAGAGTCCTTCATGGCAGAGAAGACTTAATAATCCTGTCTTTAAAAGAAAAAGAAAAATCATGTTTCTGAGGATCCAGGCCTTGTGTGTGCTTGGTAAGTATTCTGCATTTGGCTACATCACCGGCCTTTGTCTGGGTGGAGCTCACTCTCACTACACAGTCCAGGCCTGCCTCAAATATGACTGTCTCCTCCTCGACATCTCCTTTGCTGGTAATATTGATGTATACTGCCAGGCTTGCACTGAAATTATTTTTAATGTTTTATTTGACATAATGAACTCAAAATGGTATCAATGTAATGTGTAACCAATATAAAACCTGTAATTGGATCATATATGTCTTAGTCACAGTCCTATTGCTGTGAACAGACCCCATGACCAACCAAGGCAACTCTTATCAAAGAAAACATTTAAATGGAGGCTTGCCTATAATTTCAGAGGTGAATCCATTATCACCATGGTGGGGTGAATGACGGCAGGCAGAGAGAGAGACCCTGGACCTTTCACCCTCAGTGACAGTCCTCCAATAAGGCCACACCTCCTAATCCTTCCCAAAGAGTTCCACTAGCCAGGGACCAAGTCTCCAAACATGTGAGCCTATGGGAGCCATTCTTATTCAAATCACCACAGTAGATACTCTCTTTATATTGGGTCTTTAAGGGTGTGGTTCACACTTGAAGATTTATGTATTTTCATCTATTATTGTATTATATCCGTATAGATATTTTGCCTGGTGCCCGAGGGGTCATAAGAGGACATTAGATCCTCTGGGAGCAGAGTTAAAGCAGGTTGTAAGCGGCCATGTGGTTGCTGGAAATCAAACCTAGGTCCTCTGGAAGAACAGGCAGTGCTCTTAACCACCGAGCCATCTCTCCAGCTCCATTTTTTAAAAAATCTATTTATTTTTATTAGTTTGCTTTTGAAACAGATCCCAAATTAATCCAACATTTTCATCAGAAGCAGTAAATCTGCAACTGTTTCCATAAAATTTACACACCAAAGTGTTCCAGATTTCCAAGTTTCCCAAAAGCAGATTCAAAAGGTCCCTTTTATATTCAAATTCATATTAACCGTACTCAAATTTTACTTAAAATTTAGCTCTTTAGTCACACTCGGCACTGTTCAAAAGCATAATTGTCCTAGATGTTGGCTTTTGATGGATTTCTATACTTATTTGTGAATACAGGTAGGTATGCATGCATGGATGTGTGCATGTGTGTGTGCACGGGTGTGCATGTGTGTGCATGTGTGTGCATGTGTGTGTGCACGGGTGTGCATGTGTGTGCACGGGTGTGCGTGTGTGTGCATGTGTGTGTATGTGTGTGCACGGGTGTGGATGTGTGTGCATGTGTGTGAATGTGGGTGTGCATGGGTGTGCATGTGTGTGTGCGTGCACACATGCGCGTGCAGAGGGCTATGGTTAAACTTTAGTGTCATTCCTCAGCCATCATGCGCCTTGTTTTAGGCGACTCAATTTCTCATTAGGACCTGAGGCTCCTCCAATTAGGCTAGGCTGGTTGCCCAGAAAGCTGTGGGATCCATCTAGATCCATCATCTCTGTACCTCTGCAGTGCTAGGGTTAGAAGAAGAGGCTTCCTTGAACCATGTCCCTATTTTTATGTGGGTTCTAGGGATTTAACTCTTGCCCTCATGCTAACCCATAAGCACTTTGCTGACTGAACTAGCCCCCCAGTCCTCTGTTTTGATTTAGTCTTGAGGCTGTTGTATATGGGCTTGTTCTCCTGATTTTTTTTCCCCAGAATTTGTGTCATTGTCAAACATGGCTATGTACTAGACAGGGAGGCTTTATAGAAATAACAAGAGGGAAAGAAATATATGAGGAAATTTGCAGACTAAAGAGACTTAGGGACTATTAAAGAGACTTCTATCATCCTTTATTTGAATCAATATTCAAACTACAAAATAAAAAATTAGAAAAGAATGTGCTCCCAAATACTCCAGACTGAAAAAAATGCAAAGTTAAAGTTATGATGGAATAAAATGGGCCTCGATTTTTTCTCTCATTCATTCACTTAGAAATAGAAGCTCAGATAGACCAGGCTGGTCTTGAACTATTGGTGTAACTGAGGATGACCTGGAACTTTTGATCTCCCTGCCTTCATTTCCTGATTGCTGGGATTCTAGGCATGCATCACTATACCTAGTTCATGTGGTGCTTGGTGGGGACTGAACCAGGGTCTGGGCTTCGTGCATTCAAGACTGTCACACTATCAACTGAGTTACACACCCAGCCCAGGTCTTGATAATTACAGAGCTAATGGCAGATACACTGAGAGCTTTATATGTCCCCTGAGGAAGCTGATGCCGAGGTGCCCCAAAATAGCAAAACTTATGGATGCTTTTAGTCTTTAAATAAAATGGTATAATATTTGTATAACCTGTATGCAGCCTCCTGCATGCTTTCAACTATCTCTAGATTATTTATGATACCTGTGTTGCCTAGTTTCGTGTCTATTTGGCACAAGCAAGAGTCATAAATAAGGAGGGAGCCCGAGCTGAGAAAATGCCTCTGTAAGATCCAGCTGTAGGAAAGTCTGAAGGGCATTTTTCTTAGTTAAGTCATTGTCGGGGGAGGACGCAGGCCATCGTGGGTGATGCAATGCCACCTCTGGGCTGTTGGTCCTCGGTTCTGTAAGAAAGTTGGCTGAGCAAGCCATGAGAAGCAAGCCAGTCAGCAGCATTCTTCTCTGGCCTCTGCATCAGCTCCTGACTCCAAGATCCTGCCCTGTTTGAATTCCTTTCTGACTTCCCTCAGTAATGGACTACAATTTGAGAGTGTAATCTGAATAAGCCCTTACCTCCCCAAGTGGTTTTGTGTTTTATCACAGAAATAGTAACCCTAACTAAGACAGCACCTAATTCAATATAAATAGCTTGTCATGATGTATGACATACTGTTCAGAGAATAACTGCAGGAGTGTCTGTACGTGTTTCCCACCAGCATCATTTCGTGTGTGTGTGTGTGTGTGTGTGTGTGTGTGTGTAAAGGAGAGAATGGATTCAAGGTTGTCCATGACAGCATATAGATCTGTATTCTTGGGTAAGAAATAGTGTCCCCAAGACAATACATGCCACACAGTCTTGCTTGCTTGTGGGTACCATCTGTCGTGTAGGAGATGTCCCTACTCTTTTGCCACCTGATCCTCCCCTCCCATAACACACAATATATTGTAGATACATTTTTAATTTTGTGCATGGACATCCGCCTCGCAATTGGGAAGTCAATGTAGCTGTCCATCACGTGGGCATGTCAGATTTATCCTAACTACTCTGCTGCTGATTGATGTCTGAGATCTTTCCAAATGTTTCATTACTAGAAGCAGGAGCCGTGATGAAGGCTTTTCTTTCACACATCCTTTTACATCATGTGCTTATGTCCTCAGGATAAGTTCCAGGAAGGGGAACTGTTGGGCAAAAACAGCCAAGAAAGGCTTTAAAAGCAGGCTTTGAAAAGATGGGACCCACAGCACCAGCCCGGGACAGATGCCAAGCAGTTCTGCGCTTACTCTGGGCTCCAGGTATTCGGTACCAGTCCTGTGGCTATGGCACAGTGGGCTCCTCACTCTGGGCAGCGATCTGATTCATTAAGTCTGCAGTCTGCAGTGGAATCCAGGAACATGAATTTTTAAACAAACTTGTAGCTGATTCTAATGCAGGTGGTCAGGGAGTCCGATGGTAAAAGACCACTTATCATTCCTGGCTCCTCAACAGTGTCTACAGGGATGTTCTGAAAAACACACAGCCTTGCCCAAAGCCCCAGGAAACGTCGTTCTCAGCAGACATGAGCCTGTGCTAGTTTGTGAACATACTGAACATGCAAAGCTGGAAAGAGACTACACCACGAGACATCCTGGCTACTCTCCCTTTCACCGCCTGAAATCCACTCCTATTTTCCTGTACCCCCTTCTTCCTCTCTGCAATTCACCTCACCTCTCTCCCAAGCAACCTCATTGTCAAACTTAATTGCTAATATTGTTTTCTCTGTGCCAATTTAACACATGCAAAATAGTTCTTTCCAAATGTTTATATTATACATGCTAATCAACCAGGGCTCTGAAAGAATAAGCAGCGGAAAACAATTTTGATTGTTTGATACAGAAAAGGGGTGTCTTGGAAAGATGCTGAAGATGGACATGCTATTGCATGCCTGTAGAATTCTAGCACATGTGAAGTGGAGGCAGGAGGAAGACAAGGTTGAGGTCAGTCTGGGTTACATGGTGAATTCAAAGTCATCACGGGCTGCCTAGCAACACCTTGCCAAGAAAAAAAAAGAAGAAAGAAAGAAAGAAAGAAAGGAGGGAGGGAGGGAGGGAGGGAGGGAAGGAGGGAGGGAAAAAGCTAAACAAGTTGACAGTCCCAGTCTCAGTACTTGGGACCCCAGTCCAGCTCAGGAAGATTAGGAGTTCAAGTCCTGCCAGAGCTACATAGAAAGACTCTGTCCATCCCACCCCCATCCCTGCCCACCCCCCCCCCAAAAAAATACCGAATAATTAGAAGACCTCTATGTGAGCTGAGAACCAGCTTAAGGCTGTTCCGCTAGGACCACCATCTCCAGCAACGCCTTAAAGTAAGCTGTATGAATAGTTTTTACAGTGGGCTCTGTGGCCCTGACAGGGAGGCAAAGGGGATTCACCTCCATCAGGCAGTCTACCCCCCCCAAACACACACACACACACACACACACACACACACACACACACACACACACACTCACCTTGCTCTTCATCTCTCTATCCCTCTTATGACTCTGATGTAACCCTAACTCTGAAGCCTTGTTGGCCTTGCTCAAAACAGCAGGGACAGCCCTCCTCTAGCTGTGTTCACACCTTTCCTGGTTTCTTATGCTGTGCTGACCTCAGGGTGCTGAAGGTAAGAGTCATGAAGGTGACTGTGAGAACCTCCTTCTTCCAGCTCTGTGTCTCCTGGGATGTGGCGTATTAGTTTTATATTACCATAAAAAAAAAAAAACCTGGTAATGTTCATGAGTCCCAGAGGGGCCCTGAGCCTTTGGTGCTGAGGGAAAGATCTGCTTAACAGATACTGCCCTGAGGGACCAAGGAGAAGGTTCAATAAGCAAACATGAAGAAAAATGGTGGTTGCCATCATCCCAGTAGAAACTTTCTGTGCACTGATTCTAAATGGACGCCATCTTATTTAAAATAAGACAGGGCCCTGCATACTGTTAGGCCTTTTAACTTAGATATAAACATAATCGTATGTCCCATGCAAGCATGAGGATCTAAATTTGATCCCCAGAAACCACTTAAAGATGCATGATGACACATATACACATATACACATGCACGTGTATTTAAGAGAGAGCTCCTGTCCTGAGAATTGATGACCCTGATAGAAGAACCCAAACTCATAATTTCCCTAGCCCCAAGTCTCCACTCCTATGGTATTGGCTGTCTTTCCATTTGCATTAGTTAGCAGTTCCTCCTATTGCTGTGAAAAAAACACCACGAACAAAATAAACTTGGGGATAAAAGGGCTTATTTCATCTTTCATCTTCATCATTTGGGAAAATCAAGGCAGGACCCTGGACACAGAAACTGAAGCAGAAGCCGTGGAAGGAGGCTGCTTACTGGCTTGCTCCCTACGGTTTGTTCAGCCTGCTTTCTTACCGCACCCTGGACTACCAGCTCAGGGGTGGCACTGCTCTCAGGGGGTTGGGCTTTCCCACGTCAATCATCATTCAAGAAAATACATCACAATCCTGCCCTCAAGCCAGTCTTGTGGGGTCATTTTCTCAACCAAGGTTCCCTCTTCCAAGATGACCCTAACTCTCATATCAAGTTGATATAAAACTAACTAGCACCCCATTCATGTTTTTCTTGGTGACATCCGGGATACATAGTTATAAGATATTCTCTTTTTTGAGTGTCTTTTTTACATTTTTTATTTTTTAATTTTTGTGCATTGGTGTGAAGGTGTCAGATCCCCTGGAACAGGAGTTACAGACAGTTGTGAGCTGCCATGTGGGTGCTGAGAATTGAACCCGGGTCCTCTGGAAGAGCAGTTCTTAACTGTTGAGCCATCTATCTCTCCAGCCCCTTGACACTCATTTTTATTTACAAGCTTCTCTCATTTTAGAATCAATATAAAGCACCATGAGTTGAGGGGGAGCCAGGTTTAAGGAAAAGAAATCCAGAATACAATTAGAAGAGGAAAATCCTGGTAGAGAATGGGTTTTGTTTAGTTTTCTGTTGCCAACTGGGTGTTCTCTGGTATAATTGTTTGGCAGGATTCAGGGGTTTTCTATGTAAAGAATTTGTAACAGCTAAGGCAGATTTCCCATAGTACATTTGGAAAAACAGGGATCCAGTAGGTCCTCTATGAGAACCAAGCTGGGAAGAGGCATGCTAGGCTGATCCTGTGGAGGAAGCAGGAGTTCAAGACGAGGGCCATGCAGTCCGGTCCTGGTAGGAGAGCGGAGGAGAAGGGTTGGTGCATAGAGCCCCAGGCTTTCAGGGAGCCTCTGCCAGCCCCTGGGAAGCTCTGAGACCATGGACGCACCAAGAAGACTTCGACCTGAGTCAGGGAGGTGGGGGCTAGAGCTCCTCTATGCTGGCACTAGCGATTGATTGTCCAGAGAGAGATGGGGTCAGCTTAGAGACTGACCTGACTGCCCAGGTATTACAGCTGAAGGCTGACCATCACCCCACTCCCTGTAGAAAATGTCACATTTCTTCTTGGAAGGAGCTATGGGTGTCAGTACTTCAAGGATGTCATAGCAGGGTCTAACAACATTTTCACTCAGAAGCCTTATACTTTAAAATGTTAAAGCAAGGCATCTATGCCATAATTACTTTAAGCACACAGAAAAATATGAAAAAGAAAAATAAAGATTGCTGCTATCCCATTAGAGGTTTTCTGCATAATAGATCTGAATGGATGTCACTGTATTTAAAAATAGCATTGTGTCCTACACATTGCTTAAGTCCTTTTAACTTAAAATCGAGACAGACTCATATGTCCCTAATTTCTATAATCTTTTGTGATTTGTAATTACCGTGTGGTGTTCCTGAGTATAAATAGACCTTAATCTGTTTTAAGTGCTGCCCTGTGGCTCCACATTCTAGACGGCTCAGCTTCCCTGTCACTGTAGGCATCGCTGCAATGGCAACCCAGGAGTCAGAACCCGCCTTCTGAAATCTCTGAGGCTCGCAGGGTTGCCTTGGTGACCCATCTACAGCTCCCTTGTCTTGACAGTGAAGATGTGTCAGTGTCTGTCAGGGTCCTGGGGAGACGAAGAACCAGGTCCTCCTCACAGTTTAGGGAGGCCAGAGTCCTTTTCTTCTGGTTCGTTCTTGTGGAGGATCGTGGCCTTCTTGAGTTTTATTGTTTGTTTGTTTTTGTGATTAGACATTTATGCTGCTTTATGAAAGTTAACCTCCAGTTCCCTTCAAGGAGAAGTGAGGGGGGAAATACCCACCACTGAAGACCCTTGGTGGAGTCACGTCACGACAAGAATGGCTTCCCAGCCTTCCCTGGGAACAATCTCAGCCTAGTGCACAGTGTCTCGCTCTCAGTGACTATTTGGGGAAATGCCACAGGGAGTCCAGAGTTACTAATGTATTCCTTGGAGCTCTCTCTGGATGCTTGAAGTTGGCCCATTGGGTCCTCTGCCACACAATTACAGAAGCTGGCTGGTCCACCGGCTAAGAGGTTAGTAGTGAATGAGGCACACTACTTGAAGGTGGTAATCAGAAGCCACAGGAACTGAAAAAGAGTACAGACTAGTCTCTGTTTATACTAGCTACCTTTCTCACTGTTATGACAGAAGACCTGACAAGAGGCAATTTAAGGAAGAAAAGGACTCCTCCTGGATCACAGCGCTGGGGGACGCATTCCAGGATGGTGGGAAGGTGAATGGAGGGTGCGCAGTGACAGGAGTGGAAGGCCAGCTGGTCAGAGGCACCTGCTGTCTGCAAGCAGAGATGAAATGGAGCTGGGCCATAAAACCTCAACAACTCCCCCCCATCTTCCTCCACCATCCCCAGAGACCCACTTCCTCCAGCAAAGTCCTGCCTCTTAAAGTCCTTAAACTTCCCCAAAACCACCTCCAGCTAAAGACCAGGGATTCAAACACATTTGCCTATGGGGGACATTGGACACTCAAACCTTACCGGTGTTCCTCATTTTCTTGCAAACACAGTTTTCTGGGACAAAAGGGACAGTTTTCATTGGAGTAGGTTCAGAGTTTTTCCTGCCCTTCTTCCTGAGATTGAAGCTAGGTCTCTGGGTTTAGATAGCGTGGGGAGAGTGCTCCCTGGACCGCCATCTTTATTCTGCATCTCCGGACATCTGCTGGGCTGAATGACCATAATCCCTGCCGACCCCACACAGACATTCTCTGAGATGTGGCAAACTTACCATCTGCCAAACAGACCACCATCCACGCTGGCTGCTCCGTAGCCTTCTTTTCCTACTTTCCTGGTTTTCCTAAGTTTTCTCCTGCAAACATGTAGTACTTTCGAAGCATTAAAATATGTCCATTAAAACGTGCCTTTAAGTATCTTCCTTGTTTCCTATGGTAAAATTATAATAAGACAGGTCCTGTGTGTGGTGGGGTCCTGTCTGGGGACTTGGGACACACTCTGGATGAAAGTCAGCATTTGCAAAGCAGGACCATTCAGGCTGAATAGATGGCTAATAACCCACCTAGGGATGAGACTATCAGGTGATGCTAAAGATGCCTGGAGGATCTGCCTCCATGTGTGCAGGAAGACCGGGCAGTGCTGGGAGTAAACAAAGCTACCCTGCCTTGCTATATGCTTGATGACAAAAGCAGGACTGTCTTGCCAGGCAATGAGCTAAACATACACACACTGGATCAGTAGAGAATGCAGCATCCTTCTGGGAGGACCCTGACTAGGAAAACATGATTATACACATTACTTCCTTCTTCTCCTCCCTGAAATGGATACTCAGCTCTAAGATTATGGTCCCTGTAGCCAAAGCCCAGTTTGTTCCTGGGTCTCTGGCGTTGCCCAGAGACGAGAATGACACGTACAATCTGAATAAAATCTCCGAGTCTGGGTCAGCACAGGTGTGGCGATGCGACTTTAGACTAATGAGTGTGATCTGTGATAGACCTTTCTAGGAAATGATATGGCAATCTGTGTCAACAGCCTTTCAAAAGTCCACATGCAAAATTCAGACACAGATTTATGGGTGATGGTGGCATTATGATATTCCACAAAGTGGTAAAAAAAAATGAAAGCAACCTCAATGTTCAATAACAAAGGAAAGAGATCGAGTAAATCATGGTGTACCCTACACTGGCCCAGTGTGGAGACATTAAAACCTTTTTCATAATAAAGGAAACCTCAACAGATACAAAAGAATTGGAATAACCTCATGTATCTTATTGGATCACCATGACTTAAAGTTAGAATTTGACAACAACACTAGTTTCAGAAAGCCCATAAACACATGAAAATTGAACAATCATCACCTGAGTCACCAATGGGTCAAAAAAGAAATAAAGAAATTAAAATGACCGCACAACATACCCAAATTTATGGTACACAATGAAAGCAGTGTTAAGAGGAAAGTTCATAGCACTAAATGCCTACATAAAGAAGCTGGGAAAATCCCACACTAGTGAGTTAACAGAGCACCTGAAAGTGCTAGAACAAAAAGAAGCAGACTCACCCAGGAGAAGTAGATGATAGGAAATAATCAAATTGAGAGCTGAAATCAACAAAATAGAAACAAAGAAAAAACAGTGCAAAGAATCAATGAGACAAAGAGTTGGTTCTTTAACAAAATAGATAAACCTTTATCCAAACTAACCAAAAGGCAGAGAGAGAATATCCAAATTAACAAAATCAGAAATGAAAAGGGGGACATAACAACAGACACAGAGGAAATCCAGAGGATCATCAGGCCATACTTCAAAAACTTGTGCTCCACATGTCCATACACATACACATATGTGCACAGGCTCACCCTCACAACACAAACACACACACACATGTACCTACAAACTTACTGATAAAAAGGAAAGAATTAGGATTTAGAACTATGTATGCAGGGCAGAATAAGGCTGGGCAGGAAACTCAAACTGAAAATACAGAGACAAGAAGGGTAGAGTCAGAGGGAGACTTGAGCAGCCCCAGAGGAACGAGATGTGTTAGAGAACAGGTAAAGCCACAAGGCCGTGTGACAAAATGCAGATAAATAGACATGGGTCGATTTAAGTTGTAAGAGCTAATTAATAATAGCTTGAGCTATAGGCTGAACATTTTGTAATTAGCACAAGCTTTTGTGTGATTATTTGGGACCAGGCAGTCGGGACAAAAGAAAAGCTCTGCCTCCACTTACACAGATCCCCAAGTAAAACACTGTAGTAATATGAGCGGCGGGGCTGCGTCCCCAGCACCCCGGCCGCCTGCATGGCTAGCTTATGCCCCGAAATAACAACACACAAACTGTATTCATTTAAACACCGCTTGGCCCATTATATCTAGCCTTTTCTTGGCTAACTCTCGCACCTGGACTAGCCCATTTCTTATAATCTGTTGTAGCCCACAAGGTGGCTTACCAGGGAGCTTCTAGCCTACGTCCATCCTGGGTGGGAGCTTCATCGCGTGTGCCTCAGAGAGCAGAGCTCTCACCTCTGCCCGCAAGAGTGGAGCATCGTGTCTCTCTGAGGCGTCTGCCCCCGAGAGGAGAGCTGTCGAGTCTCTGAGCTCACTTCCTCTTCCTCCCAGAGTTCTGCTCTGTTTACTCCTCCCACCTTATGTTTTAACCTATCAGGGCAAGCAGCTTCTTTATTTAATTAACCAATGACCTTCCTCCATCAAAACACTAAAAAGAAATACATTGGCTCTTTAGATATTTGTGACTAGTGACTTTTTCCCTTTGTTCTCTTCACTAGTCATGGACAATTTTTGTTTGGTATAAATTCCAATTTTTAATATATAGCAATTGCTATTTTGTCATGTTGTTTTGTATGGCAAATTTTTCTACTTTTTAAAAGGCTGAATAATATTTCATTATATGTATCCCAATCTTTTCCCAATCCTATTAAAATTTGCCATTAAGAAATAATAGTAATAAGGGGCTGAGGAGATTGCTCAATGGTTAGAGTAGTTGCCATACAAGTGTTCAGTTTGGGTCCCCTAGAACCAACTTAAATGCCAGGTCAGCATGGCAGCATGACTGCAATTCTAGTGCTCAGAATGTGGAGACAATGGATGCCCAATCCAAGCAGGCTAAGGATACTAGCTATATTAGTAAGCCTGGGGTTAAATTGAGAGGCACTGCTTTAGGGACTGAAATGGAGAGAAATTGATGAAGACATCTGATGTCGACCTTAGGCTTCCACGTGTGCATGTAGACACATGTACCCACACACACATGAACCAGCACATACACACACCTATACCATACATGTGAAAAAAAATGATAAGGTGAGCATTCAATTCTATGTACCATTATATTATGACTTAAATGGATTCCGTAATTGTTGTTGCTCTTTATACTGCGTGTTTCAAATAGAAGGAAAACTGCCCTTGCGGAAAACATGTGGGGTGAGGCTGCACAGATTTTTAACCTCTGCTTTTGAGTGGCTTTCTATCTAGAAGAAAAGCCATTAAACCGGGACTAGTGAAATGGCTTCGTGTGTAAAGGAGTCTACCACCAACCCTGACAACCTGAGGTCAGTCGCTGGATGCACGTGGTGGAAGGAGAGAACCAACCTCTGCAAGCTGCAGCTCTCTGACCTCTACATGGGTGCCATAACACACACACACACACACACACACACACACAATGCTAAAGAAATACCATCAAGCCTCAACGGAGGAAGTTGAAAGCCAAGATTAGAACAGACAGTGGAGAGCTACTTTAGCTGAACACACAGATGGAACTCTGCCTTCCTCTTGGCTACCATGTGAAAAGAGAAGTTACGTTCCATAGATGGTCACTGTTCAAATATTTCCTAAGTGTCTTTGAACTGGTTTCAAATACTGCTAAAGTCCTTAAAACCACAATGAGGCCATAAGGGCCAAAGCAGCGGAGATGGGAGGTGGGGGAAGAGTCCTCTAAAAAGAATGGGGAAATACGTGCCTTCTTTGAGAGATGGGGTGTAGAGGAAGAGGCCTGGACATGACAAATGGGCTCCCATTCTTGACTGGAAGAGCTGAAAAGAACAAGGCTTACAGCTTGTGTGAAGCCCCAGAGAGAAGTGTCCTCTTACAGAAGTACCTGTCAAAGGATTCTTGTTCCCAGCCTCTAGAATAGCCCACCCCAGGAGGGACCATAGTTCCAGGTTCACAAGAACAGAAGCCAGATATACACTAGTCACTGCTGGAAGCTCCCTGCTGGCAGCAAGCCCAGGCCGATGAGAAAGATTTAACTTTAAACAGATTTCCAGATTCCTTGTTATATGATAGTGAAATTTCAATCTAAACTGAGACTGTAGAACTTTTTACTTACCATGAGTACTATGACCAAAAATGTCATGGGTCGGATGAATTGTTACCTGTGGCTTTCTACTCAGACCCCAGCTGGTCTATGCTTCCATGAAGCGCATTGCCCACTGTGTTTGAATGGCTTAGCTCACCCTGTCTGAGAGCTGACTGCCCAGAGGATAGCAAGGGTCCCCAGGAAACCCTTAAGATAGCATAGAAAACCAGAGGAATGGCAGGAAAAGGACATAAATGGAAAACATTGGCCTGGGGCTGGAGAAATGGCTCAGTCAGTAAAACACTCACCATGTAGTCATGAGGACCTGAGTTCAATCCTCACACCCAGATAAACCGCGTGTGGTGGCTGCGTTTATGGTGGCTTACAGTAGCTGGGGATTTGAAGACAGATACGGGCAGATTTCTGGGACATCCTAGGAGCCAGCCTAGCTATCTATCCTAGCTGTCTTGGGGCCGTGTCTTAAAAAAGCAAGGTAGATGACTTCTGAGGAACAGTACCTAAGGCCTCTGACCCCCACATTCACTTACATGCATATGCACACATAATCACACACACAAGACTGATTTTTAATCAGAGTTAATAAATAAAATTTACAGTTTGATTGACAAGTGCCACCTGTGCCAACCAAAATCCAGACAAGATTACTGAACAGATGGACTGCAGAGTTCTTTAACAAGAAAACAGTGTTTGCCAGTAACTAGTTGGGCTCACTAGGAACCGGTCTAGCTTATTTCTTCTGTCTCTCTCTGTCTTTGTATCTCACGCCTCGGTGTCTCTGTCTTTGTCTGTCTCCTTGTCTTTATATCTCTCTGTCTCTGTGTGTCTCTCTCTGTCTCTCAGTCTCTCTGTCTCCGTGGGTCTGACTTTATTTCTCTGTCTCTCTCTGTGTAGTTTTCTGTGTCTCCCCAGGTTAGTGGATAAGGGGTCATCCATCATCCCTACATCTTGATTTCTGTGAGGCCTTTCTTCCTGCTTTGCTCTGTGCTTGAGTGGGCATGTGCCAAGGACAAGGGTGGATTTACAATCCCCTGGGAGGACTTCTCAGGGAGTCTGGTGGCATTCCCGTGGACTTCGTTCAGATTCTGTCCAAGTTAATAACTATTTTTTCCAAAGAGCCCATAAAAATGGCATACATACATTTATGAAGTACCTTGTATAAAACCTGAGCAAGCACATCTTAAGTATTTATCATTCCTTTCCGATGAAAACATCGAAAATCCTCCTAGCTTCTGTGAACTGCACAGTTCACTGTCATTATCTAGAGGCCCCTCACTGGGAAGGTTTTCATATGAATAACTTGGAAGGTGACAGGGCATTGGTTTTATCAAATGTATGCAAGACAGAAGAGATAGCGAATACATTTGAATGACTATAATTCTTTTTTTTCTAACTTGCAATCGTATATGTGGACACATTTTGACATTGAAAATGGAAATGTCTGCACCCAGGACAGAGGCTCAGACTTGTTTTAATTTGCAGAGCCCACTAACAAGGTGACTCTCTGGTCACCATCCCCAGGGCCAGCTTTCTGTCTCATGTCCTCATTCTCTGTAACGACACACCAACTCCTCTCCACAAATTGCTCCCAACCTTGATGACCATGTCCTGTGACTCATCTGGGCTCCCCAGAGACCCTTATTCCCCCACCCACACCACTGCAGAGGCCCTGTTGTGTTTCCGCCACCGCAGAGGCCCCTGCCACTGTTCCACTAGGTTTTTAACGCCCTGGGCATCACTCTAGCTCCTGGCTCATTTCCGGTCTCCCTAGAACTCTGTACCAAGGGTCCACTTTTTCCTTCACCCGATTGCCATGTATCTCTGTGTATAAGCATCCATATACTTCCCACTGGTATGGCTCTCCTAGGAAGAAACATTAAGTCTGCATTGTTTAGAGACTGAATTGTATCAGTGCTGGATGGGGTTGGGTATGTCTAACAAGACTATACAGAGCCTGTGTCTAACCTATTTACCTAACATGAATTCACTTCAAGTTCCTAGATACTGAAAACATAGATCCTAAGAGTATGCTGGCAAATTTTATATAGGATGAAATTATTTTATTTTTACAAGAATTTTGGATGTTGGATGATTCTTCCTAATTGAACTATTTAAAAAACATATATAGTGGGGGGACCTGAGAGATGGTTCAGTGCTTAAAAGAATATACTACTCTTTCAATGGAGCCAAATTTGATTTGCAACATCCATGTAGGCAGCTCACACCCACATAGGACAGCTCACACACCCATGTAGGCAGCTCACACCCACATAGGCAGCTCACACCCACATAGG